>NC_056727.1:961599741-961899741 GCF_019279795.1 Protopterus annectens
TATAAGCAAATCATTTGTTTAGATTTAAAACTGCAGAAGTCAGTGTTACATTCCAGACTGTAATGAACTCCACAGTCTTTTAGGAAAATGATAACTTCCCTGGCTTGTCTAGACAGGGCTTTGACTATCATATGGGCAGCTCCATAAAAACTGCTGACTGTGGTGGTTGTAGGTTTGCCCAAGTAAAGTTTGTATCTGTCTTTAGGTCTCTAATACAGTAATCAGGTTTAGTGACAGGATGCCCTCTACCTTTGTAGTGAAAATTCATTTTCTTCTTACCAAATTTTCCTACGCTGCATTTCTTAATATTAAAATAGAGTATCCTACCTAATCCTTGTAGCAGTCTTGACATCTGTGAGGGATACAACTATATTCCAAGTTTTTATTTATGCTGCCATCCACAGAGTTAGTAATAAAGAGTTTCTCTCCTTCAAACATGAGATCAGAATAAAAAAGATGACAAATAAAATAAAAATAAAGAGAGAGAGAGAGAGAGAAAGAGAGACCTCACTGGTACTCAGAGGTACAACACTAGCCATATCACCACTGTTTGAATGATCAACTAACAAACTAATTTACATTTAGTCTACATAATTTATCAACAATTCTTTTGGTGTGGTACAGAGTAAAAGGCTTTAGCCACGTGCAAGCAGTTTTTGTGCAATATAAGACCTTCAGCTAATGCACGTGTAACCTCAAAAATACATGAAATTTGGTAGACAAGGTCTGCCTTTTAACAAAGTCATACTCTTGAAGATTATGTCCCTTGTAGTCTTGTGAATTAGCTCCATGATTGTATAGGTTCATAGGTTATGTCAGTAGTTGTTAGTGTCTGAGGTGACCCCCTCATTTGGTGTATTAAGACGACTAACTGTTGTCACTAAATATCTGGAATGTGTCTCACTGTTACAAGTTTAAGTTTATCAAAGGTTCGCAGGTAAGTACTAGGCTAACTGCCCTTGTGTACCATTTTAAGCCTACACAATTTCCTTTTTTGTGCTCAAAGTAACCTATCCCATTTGGTTATAGATTGGCCTTACCCATCCCATGATCAGGAATTATATATTAACTCTAATGAATATAAAGTACAGTTTTGTACCTACCATAAATGTAGATGTCCGATAGATATGCAACTGCAGTCCTGACATATGGGTTGTCCTGCCTCAGGCAGCCCTTCGGTCGGCCGGATTCCAAAGTCTGGCTGATGTCGCCTCTTCCCCGACGTCAGAGCGGCTGGGGTATAAAAGCATCAGCCGACGCCATCTTCTTCAGTGTTTCTTGCCCCAGATGCCAGGTGCCCTCCAAGGAAGGCTAAATTTAGAGAATGGATAAAAATTCCAGACATGCACAACAGTAATAAACAGATACACCATAACAGATATCCCCAGCTAATTTGAAAAAGGGGGAGTGGACCCTAAAAAAGAGAATTACAGAGGGGTAGGAGGGAGGGAAAACCTGACTGCAGTTGCATATCTATCGGACATCTACATTTATGGTAGGTACAAAACTGTACTATGTCCTTCAAGAATGCAACTGCAGTCCTGACATATGGGTTGAATACCATAGCCAAGCTGGGGGTGGTAGGATCTAAGATAAGGATGGTGTAGCTAAAATGCCCTGCAGGACTGCAGAAGCAAAGCCTGCTCGGGATCTGAAATATAAAGGCAGGTTGTAATGTTTGGAAAATGTATGCACGGAGCTCCATGTAGCAGCTTCTAGAATGTCCTTTGTAGCCACCCCTCTTAGAAAGGCTGTGGAGGTGGCTGTAGCTCTGGTGGAGTGTGGCCTGATATTGGCTGGCACACCTTTTCCATGGAAAGAGTAGCAGAATCTGATGCAGTTTCCAATCCATTTTGAAACTGTTTGTTTGGAAATTGCCTTTCCTTGTACTCCAGCAGCGTAAGCTACAAATAGTTGGTCAGACTTTCTGTTGGCCTTTGTTCTGTCCAAGTAGTAGCGCAATTGCCTGTGTATGTCCAAAGTGTGCAGAAGCTTTTCTCTTTTATTTTGAGGATTGGGAAAGAAAGTAGGCAGGTGAATTGCTTGATTTAGAGAAACCCTGGATATCACTTTTGGCATAAATGAAGGATTGGTTCTTAAAGAGACTCTGTCCTGATGGAAAATGAGAAATGGAGGTACTGCCATGAGGGCCTGTATCTCTGAGACTCTTCTTGCTGAAGTAATTGCCAACAGGAAAACTGTTTTCCAGGAGAGAAATTGCAATTCGGAAGATGCTGCTGGCTCAAAAGGAGGAAGAGTTAATTTTTCCAAGACGAAGTTGAGGTCCCATGCAGGCACTGGTGGTTTTCTTGGAGGTTTAATATTCTTTATCCCTCTTAGAAACTGTCTTAGCAAAGGATGTGAAAACACAGGTGGATCACAGTTGAATTTTGCTGAAATTGCTGAAGCGTGTATTTTTATGGAAGAATATGAAAGGCCATTGTGAAGCATTTCTGCCAAGTATTCTAGTATCTGTGGGATGCTCATTACTGATGCATCCTGACCCTTGTTGGCATTCCAGATGTTGAATCTCTTCCATTTGGCTGAATAAGTTTTTCTGGTGGAAGGCCTGCGTGCTTCCAATAAGATCTCTTGAACTTTTTTGGAGAGAGAGATATGGGGAGAAGTCATGGAACCCTCCAAGCTGTCAGTTGCAATGTTTGCAGGTTGGGATGAACAGTCCTGTAATTGTGCTGAGTTATAAGCAGAGGCCATTGAGGCAGGAGCCACGGCTTGGTGCGAGTTATGCTCCTTAGTAATGGATACCAGTGCTGTCTTGGCCAGTCTGGAGCTATCAAAATGCCTTTCGTTGTTCTGCTTTGATCTTCAGTAACACCTTGGTCATTAATGGTAGAGGTGGAAATGCATAGATTGTTAGAGAATTCCAGCTGAAGGAGAGAGCATCCATTCTCCAGGCTTGAGGATGGTGTGTCCTTGAGCAGAACTTCTTCAGATGATGATTGAGGTATGAGGCAAAGAGATCTATGTCCGGCCTTCCCCATGCATGAGTTATTTGTGAAAAAATGTCTGGATGCAACATCCATTCGTGCGGGTCCATAATGTTTCTGCTTAGACTGTCCGCCAGAACATTGTCCTTGCCTGGGACAAACTGGGATTGCAACTGTATGTTCAGTTTCAGGGACTTTTCCCAAAGAGTCATTGTTAGTCTGCAGAGGGGGTAAGAATGGGTGCCTCCCTGTTTGTTTATGTACCACATAAAGTACAGTTTTGTACCTACCATAAATGTAGATGTTCGAAGATCCATATTGCTGCAGTCCTTACTTATGGGTAGTCCGCTGTCCTCGGTCGGCCCGAATACCAAAGTATTAGGCTGACGTCGGTCATGGGCGCTTAGATCTGACATCAGAGCGTCAGGGTACAAAAGCACATGACCGACGTCATATCCTCAGTCTTTTCTTGCCCCAGATGTCAGAAGACCAAACAAGAAAGGCCACAGCCAAAAACAGAATACCTCCCAAAAACATGCCCAACAACAACCATCACCCAAAGCATAAAACCATGTCAAACTACAGAGGGGAAGGAGGGAGGGTAAATTGGACTGCAGCAATGTGGATCTTCGAACATCTACATTTATGGTAGGTACAAAACTGTACTATGTTCTTCATCTCACATTGCTGCAGTCCTTACTTATGGGTAGAATCCCAAAGCAACGGAAAAGGGAGGATGGCAAAATCATAAAGCATTAGGGGCTGCTAAAATGCCCTGTAATATTGCAGTGGCAAATCCAGCCCTAGACTTAGAATAAAGAGGAAGGTGGTAATGTTCAGAAAAAGTATGTACTGAACTCCAAGTAGCTGCTTCCAAAATATCTTTTGTAGCTACCCCCCTTAGAAAGGCAGTAGAAGTGGCAGTAGCTCTAGTGGAATGAGGTCTGATTCCAGCCGGAATCTCCTTACCATGATGGGAATAACAGAAAGAAATACAAAACCCAATCCACTTAGAAATAGTTTGTTTTGAAACAGGTTTACCCTGAGAACCCAAAGCAAAAGAAACAAACAACTGCTGAGACTGTCTGAACTCCTTGGTTCTGCTCAAATAATAACGCAACTGCCTGTGAATATCCAAAGCATGCAAAATCTTCTCCCCTTTATTTTGGGGGTTTGCATAAAAAGTAGGCAAATGAATAGTTTGGTTTAAGGCCACACTAGAAACCACTTTAGGCATAAAGGAAGGATTAGTACGCAAAGATACCCTATCCTTATGAAAAATCAGGAAAGGCTCCACTGCCATAAGGGCCTGTAATTCAGAAACCCTTCTTGCAGAAGTAATGGCCAACAAAAAAGCAGTTTTCCAAGACAAATACTTTAACTCGGCCATAGCTGCAGGCTCAAAAGGTTGTAGAGTAAGTTTTTCCAACACAAAATTGAGATCCCAAGCAGGAGTAGGAGCTCTACGTGGGGGTCTTATGTTCTTTGCCCCTCTAAGAACTTGCTTAAACAAAGGATGAGAGAATAAAGGAGGGTCACAGTCATAGTGAGCAGAAATGGCTGCAGCATGAATCTTTATAGAGGAGAAAGACAAACCTTTGTCCAGTAACTCAGTAAGATATTGAAGAGAAGCACTTAAATTAGGCTTGGAAACATCAAAGTCCTTCTTTGCTCCAAATAAAAAATCTCCTCCATTTATCAGCGTAAACTTTCCTTGTACTAGGCCTTCTGGCCTCCAAAATAACATTCAAAACTTGTTGTGGCAGCTGAGACCCTCCAGGGTCTAAAACAGAATATGCCAAGCTGTTAGATGCAGAGACTGAATCCTGACATTGAGGAAGTGACTACCCTCCTGAGACAAAAGATGCGGAATTAAAGGTAGAGGCCATGGAGGCTCCCTTACTAAACTCCTCAGAAGTGGGTACCAGTACTGTCGAGGCCAATCCGGTGCTATCAGAATCATGGATGGCTTGTCTTGTCTGGCCTTCAAGAGTACCTTGGGGAGAAGAGGCAGAGGTGGAAAGGCATAGACATGAAGATTGTTCCAACTGAATGATAGAGCATCCACCTTCCAAGCTGTGTGATGAAACCTTTTTGTGCAAAACTTTGGCAACTGGTAATTTAGTGGAGAAGTGAACAGATCTATGTCTGGAGTCCCCCACAACACTGTCAACTGCTGGAATACATGAGGATCCAATTTCCACTCGTGAGGATCCACTATTTGTCTGCTCAACACATCTGCTAAGGAGTTCTGTGCTCCTGGCAGAAACCTTGCTTGAAGATTGAGGTGTAAACTGAGAGCAGTCTCCCACAAAATCATCGCTTGCCTGCAAAGTGGGTATGAATGGGTTCCCCCTTGCTTGTTGATGTACCACATGACAGTAGTGTTGTCTGTTTGAATCAACACCTGCCCTGGGTGAAGTAAATCCTTGAAAGCCATTAATGCAAACTGGACTGCTAACATCTCCTTCAAGTTGATATGCAAATGTTGAAGTCTGACAGGCCACGTGTCTTGCACCCATTTTCCATTGAGGTGTGCTCCCAAGCCTTGTCCGAGGCATCTGTCGTTAGAATCTGACTCGCCTCTGGTCGGGTCACAGAGAGTCCCTTGTTTAGGTGACATTCCTGAGCCCACCACAAAAATTCCTTCTGAATGCAAGGTATTATCTGAATGACAGTGTCTAGATCTTGGCAGTGTTGTGTCCATACATTCTTGAGATACCATTGAAGCTTCCTCATATGCAGTTTGGCATTGGGAAGCACCAGAATACAAGATGCCATGAACCCCAAGGCTTGAAGGACTGTCCTTGCAGTCAGCCTGGACTGTAGAGACATTTGATGGAAATAAAGAGAAAGGCTTCTTTGTTTGTCCGGGGTCAAAAAAGCCATCTGGGAAGCTGTATTCAGTCTCACACCCAGAAAGCACATGTCCTGAGAGGGTACTAGACTGGACTTTGTTTCATTCACAGAATACCCTAGGCATCGTAACACTACCATCACATACTGTAGATGATGAAGAAGTTCGTCTTTGTCTTGAGCAATAATCAGGCAATCGTCCAAATAAGGATAAATCTGTATTCCTCTTAACCTGAAAAAGGCTATCACTGGAGCCAGAACCTTTGTGAACACTCTGGGTGCAGTAGATAAGCCAAAGGGCAATGCAGAGAACTGATAATGTAAATTTCCAGCTCGAAAACGCAGGTACCTCCTGCAACTGGGCCTGATAGGAACATGAAGATAAGCCTCTTTGAGATCCAGAGTTACCATCCAGTGATCTTTTCCCAACAGAGGTAAAAGCTGTTGTAACGTCAGCATCTAGAACTTTGGAATGTCCAGATAAGTGTTGAGGATAGATAAATCCAAAATCGGTCTCCACGTGTTCCCTTTCTTTGGAACTAGAAACAGGCGAGAATAAAATCCTAGGCCCACTTCTGACAGAGGAACTGGCTGAATAGCTCCCATTTGAAGAAGTAAAGAAATCTGTCTGTGAGCCTCTAACCTTTGCCGAGGAGGAACATCTGGCATGCCTTTGAAAGGAGGCAATGTATGGAAATAAAACGTGTAGCCTCGGTTTACAATGTCCAATACCCATTTGTCCTGGGTGACTAAAAGCCAGTTTTGCTTGAAAAGTGCTAACTTTCCTCCCAAAGGAGCTGCCAGGCAAGAGGAATCTGGCAGCTGAAAATGCAGGTCATTGGGCCTGTTTACGAAAGGACTGGCCCCTGCCCTCACCTGCAGACTGTGCAGGCGAACTCCATGTTCTAGGTCTGAAGGAACTCTGAGCTCTGCCCCTACCACGCCTAGATCTGCCCCTAGACTGAGAATCAGAAGAAGGGTACGTCCATCCTTTAGTAGGCCAATTTCTACTAAACTTTGGAGGTTGCACCTGCAAAAAATCTTTAACAGTCTGCATAGACTTAGCCTTGTCCTCCATTTTCTTTAATACAGACTCCACAGGAGGACCAAACAAAACTTCAGACTGTAAAGGAGCATCCAGAATTCTAGTCTTAACATGCTCAGACAAATTCTGATCCTTAAGCCAGGCGTGCCTTCGAATAACTGAACCAGTGGCAGCCACCCTAGAAGAAGCCTGTAAAGCATCAAAGCCACACTGTAAAGAATGCTTGCCCACCTGTTCAGAGACATGTACCAAATCCTGCAATTCTTTACACTCTATACCCTCTGCTAAAGCATCCACTTTAGATTTTAGCTGAGAAAGGAGGAAATTCTGATATTTCAACATATGAAACTGGCAATTTAAAGCCCTCATTGCTAACGTAGAAGAGGTATACACCTTCTTACCCCATCTATCCAAAGCTCTAGCTTCCTTATCTAGAGGAACCGGATTTTTTACAACAGAAGCTGTAACACCCTTAGGCCCCTGACTAATAGTTTCTGGGTCTGCCCTAGGACCTTTATACAGATATTTATGAGCCTCAGGCACCCTGTAATACCTGTCTGGTTTGACTGGCGCAGGAGGCACAGAATCTGGATTAAGGGAAGCCTCCGAGAAAACATCTTGAACAACATCCAAAACTGGAGGTATAGCTAAGGGTCTATGCTGTGGTAAAAACAAAAATTCCCTAAGCCTTTTCCATGAATCAGAGAAATCCTGTCCTTCCCACTTAAAATGCTCCCTCATGGAATGTAAAGTTTCTGAAAATGAAAAATCCTCAGGAGGAGAAGCAGAAGGAGTGGAATCCTCTGCATCAGAATCCGAATAAGGAGGAAAATCTTGATTGTCTTCCACAGAAGACTCTGAATCATCTGAGGCCTGTTCCAAACTTTCCAACTCTGGCTCTACCCTGGGCCTCTTATCAGGAGGGGGCATAGAACCTCTAATTAAAGTAATCAAATCTTCTGCCATTTTAAGCATGTGCTTTTTAGGCACTGACCCTGAGGAACCAGGACTGACACCAGAGGAAGGCAAAACAGACCTGCCCTTAGAAGGAGCCTTAGAAATAGTAGCAGAAGGCCTAACCACCCTAGGCACAGTAGGGAGAATAGTAACCTGTGAGGCCTCTTCAGCCTGACCTGACTCCTGTGAGGCCACCTCTTGCAAAATCAAAGTTTCCCCCTGAGTCTCAACAGAAACTTCAGCCAGGTCCACCTGTTCCCCTGTAGCTTCTAATGGACCGGCGTCCGAAACGGACGAATCATCCTGCCTAGGCTTTACAGATTTGTCTCTGCGCTTCTTCGTGGAAGCGGGCGTCGGAGGATCCGACGGCATATTATAATTACACCGCTTGCCAAAGACTAACCTAGCGCAATCTAACCTCCGTTTTATAGTGTGCTTGTTGAACCTAGCACAAAACCGACACCCGACTACGTCGTGCTCCGGTCCCAAACAAGGAATACAAAGTGAGTGGTAATCCCTATGCGGTATTTGTTTCCCACAAGAAATACAATTATTCACTTTTTCTGACATCCGGTAAATAACTGAGGCAAGAAAAAACAAAAATATTCCCCAACGGGGTACTTAGCCCAACTTGGTATCAGTCTGAAACTCCGAATCCGAAAAATTTCAGAACGCCGAACGGCACTTGCAACGCTGCTTCTGCATCGGACCATGCGGCAAAAAAGACTGAGGATATGACGTCGGTCATGCGCTTTTGTACCCTGACGCTCTGATGTCAGATCTAAGTGCCCATGACCGACGTCAGCCTAATACTTTGGTATTCGGGCCGACCGAGGACAGCGGACTACCCATAAGTAAGGACTGCAGCAATGTGAGATGAAGAACATCAGTGGTGTTGTCTGTCTTTATTAGCAGATGACCTTGCTGAAGAAATTTTCCGAAGGCCTCGATTGCATGAATCACTGCCAACATCTCTTTTTGATTGATGTGCAGATGCAATTCTCGGGGTGCCCATTGCCCTTGAATGCATCTGCCCTCCATGTGCGCCCCCCATCCATGATCTGAGGCGTCTGTTGTAATGGTTTGGCTTGCTTGAGGTTTGTTGAAAGACATGCCTTTGTTTAGCTGGCTTGCTTGTGCCCACCACAAAAATTCATTTTGTAGACATGGAATGAGTGGAATAATTGCTTCTAAGTTGTGGCTGTGTTGAGACCATAAACTTTTTAGGTACCATTGTAGTTTTCTCATGTGTAGTCTTGCCAGTGGAATCAGAAGAATGCAAGATGCCATGAAACCTAGGGCCTGCAGGATTTTCCTTGCAGTCATCTGGGTGTGCTTTGCTAGGCTTTTGAAGTAATCTGGTAATTGTTCTTGTTTTTCTTCTGTGAGGAAAGCCATTTGTGAGTTTGTGTCCAGTTTGACTCCTAGAAAAATAATTTGTTGGGATGGCAGTAGTCTTGATTTTTGAATGTTGACTGTGTATCCCAAAGCCTGTAGTAAGTGAATGACATAGTCCAAGTTTCTTATCAAGGCTTGCTTGCTGTCCGCTTGTATAAGGCAGTCGTCCAGGTAAGGGTATATTTGTATCCCCTGAAGTCTGCAATGTGCAATTACTGATGCCAGGCATTTCGTGAATACTCTGGGCACAGTAGATAAGCCAAAAGGCAATGCTGAGAATTGATAATGCTCTGACCCTGCAAGAAATCTGAGGTATCTTCTGCAGCTGTGTCTGATTGGGACATGCAGGTATGCCTCCTTGAGGTCCAGAGTAACCAGCCAAGACCCCTTGCCCAGCATGGGAAGAAGTTGCTGTAACGTCAGCATTTTGAATTTTGGCACAATGAGAAAAGTGTTTAGAGTGGACAAGTCCAGTATAGGTCTCCATTGCTTTTCTTTTCTTGGAACAAGGAACAGTCTTGAGTAGAATCCTGGCCTTGTTCCTGAGGAGGAACCTTTTCTATTGCTTTGATTTGTAGCAGCTTTGAAACTTGTATGAGTGCCTCTGCCCTTTGATTTTGTGGCAGGTTTGGCATGCCTTGTCTTGTTGGTAAGGTATGGAAGTGGAACCTGTAACCTTTGTCTATTATGTCCAAAATCCATTTGTCCTTTGTAATAACGTGCCAATTTTTTGAAAATAAAGATAATTTTCCACCTAAAGGTGCTTCTCTTTGAGCCTTGGTCGGCGGTGTCAAAGTCAAGTCATTGTGATTGTCCCTGTGGAGCAGTAGAAGTCCCTGCGCCACTTCTCTGATTAGTTGGTTGCCATTGGCGGCCCCTGTAGGAGCCTTGGTATTGCCCTCTACCTCGAGCATGCCTGTTTTTTCCCCTTTGGAACTTGTCAGTGTCTGGAAAGGACCAATTCTTCGAAGGCCAATTCCTGCTGAACCTTGGTGGCTGAACCTGGAGGAAATCTTTGACTGTTTGTACTGATCTAGCCTTTTCCTCAATTGATTTCAACACACCCTGTGCATTAGCACCAAATAGCTTGTCTTTTTCCAGAGGTGCATCTAGAAGCTTTACTTTAACATGATCTGGCAATGTCTGTTCTTTTCAACCAAGCATGTCTACGTATGACGGCCCCTGTCATAGCTGCCCTACATGAAGCTTCCAATGCATCATAACCACACTGAAGAAAATGATTGCTAACCTGCTGAGTATTATGAACCAAATCCTGCAAGGCCTTTCTATCTAAAGGCTCAGGAGAGGCTAACTTTTTCTGCAAATCATCCATCAAGAAATCCTGATACTGAAACATATGAAAAAGACAGTTAAGTGCCCTCATGGCAAGGGTGGATGAGGTATAAACTTTTTTTACCCCACCTCTCCAGGGACCTAGATTCCCTGTCTGCGGGCAAAGGATTTTTGGCCGTGGAAGTGGCCACTCCTTTGGGCCCCTGAGAAATAGTTTCGAGATCAACAGAGTGGGCCTTAAAGAGATGTTTATGAGTTTCAGGAACCCTGTAATATCTGTCTGGCTTGACAGGAGCAGGAGGGAGAGAATCAGGAGAAGTACTGGAGTCTGAGTACACATCATCCAATACATCTAACACTGGGGGAATAGCTAAAGGCCTGTGCTGGGGTAACTTAAGGAAAGTCCGAAGCCTTTTCCTGGAGTCAGAGAAATCCTGGCCCTGCCACTGAAAATGCTCTCTCATGGAGTGGAGAATTTCCCCGAAAGAAAAATCCTCAGGAGGAGAGGAAGAGGGAATGGATTCATCAGCATCAGAATCCTCGTAGGCCGGGAAGGATTCTTCCTGGGAATCTGAATGGCCTGACTCACCAGAGGCTTCATCTGAGGAAAGGGTATCTGCCTGCTCAACCCTAGGCCTTCTGTCTGAAGGCGGCTGAGAACCTCTGTCTGGATGAGCGCCCCTGATTAAAGAAATTAGATCTGCAGCTAAAGTCATGATCTGTTTATCAGAAGTGGGACCCTGTGAAAAAGATTTAGGAGGGTGAGACTGGCAGCCTTAGCACGTGTGTAGGCCTTGATGGACATAGACACAGGAGGCCTAGCTGCCCCACGTGCTGGAGTAACTTTGTCCACCGGTATGGTGTCAGGCAAATCTTGGGCTTCGGTTTCAGGAGGAAAATCAACAACCGGCACCGGGGTAGCATCCGGGACCGAAGTGTGCGGCAAAGCGGTGTCATCGTCCTGGAGCGGTTGAATTACCGCCTCCGAAGAGACCGATGCACTCGCGGTAGGCTTTAGCGTGGTGTCGGTGGAAGTCGCGGGCCGCGAATGTTGGTCCCGGTCCTTCCGTTTTTTGGAAATATGTGCTGTCGGTAGTTCCAACGGCATGATATAGGAGTAATTTTCCCCAAAAAAGTCTTCAGCAAATTCTGCCCGGCACCTAAGTGTGCGCTTATTGAAGCAAGCACAGGCAGCACAGGCCGAGAAGTTGTGGTCTGGGCCGAGGCAGGGAAGGCAGTAAGAATGGAAGTCCTTATGAGGTATTTGTTTACCACAAGACAAGCAATTATTAACTTTTGAAGTTTTATCTGACATCGGCTGAGGCAAGAAAAGGTTCCCCAACGGGGTACTTAGCTTTTTGATGACTTCGGATCTGAAAACACAGGAGCTGGCCGACCGGCACTTGCGAACTGCTTCTGCTTCGGGCACCACGCGGCAAGAAAGACTGAAGAAGATGGCATCGGTTGATGCTTTTATACCCCAGCCGCTCTGACGTCGGGGAAGAGGTGACATCAGCCGACGCCTGACCCAGACTTTGGAATCCGGCCGACCAAAGGGCTGCCTGAGGCAGGACAACCCATATGTCAGGACTGCAGTTGCATTCTTGAAGGACATCTGAGATCATACTGTTGATAATTTGAGTGGACTCATGCATGGGAAAAAGCATTTAGGATTCTGTTCAAAAGCGGTGGTATACTCTTAAGAGATAAACTTGTCCCTATAACCATTCTGTTGATGTTGCAGAAGAGGTTTAGATCCCTAGATGGATATTTTCGATGCCATTAGACTTGCTGATGTGCAGTCATCAGTAACAGGTCGGAAGATGCATTGTATGCCAGACATGTCACCTCTTAGCAATTTGTAGGATACCGAGTACAGTGATAGTGATTTTTACAAATCCAGTCCAGCACATTTTGTATTTCCTTTGGTTTAGTTCATTAATATCAAGATGCAATTTTTTTTAGATTTATTTCCTTCGGTTTCTTAGTTTAATTATAGAAGGCCTTACTACAGCTTTTTGCTGTGATGACTAAGTTAGTTTTATAGTAAGTATTACATGTTTTTATAAGAGCACTAAGCAAGTTTTGAACTTTGTTTAGCTTGGATTTAATCTAAGACTCTGAATTCTTTCTGAAGGCCAGGTTCATTGGCACTTACTAGGCTATTAAAGAAACCAGGTCTTACATTCTCATGGTCATTTTTAGCCCTTAAACATTGCATACAAATAACTCAGAGACAGGCCAAACAAGGATATGTTGGGACAATTACATGTTTTTTTTTTATTTTGAGAAATCTGCTTGGCCTGTTGTTTTTGTTCTATGTGGCAGATAAACAGTTAAAGTACACATTCTGCACATTTCACATGCTTTTTTTTCATTGATTAATTTGTTTTTGAGTGATACTTAAATACACAGGGTATATGTGTGGCCTTGTCTTTTCTGATAAGGCCTGCAAAAACTGCAAGCACTGTTGGTGACACCCTGCTGATGAGAAAATTAAATGTTTTCTTTGTCTATGAGTTGCCTGCTGCCCACCCTTACTGTAAATTGAGCTTCGTAAGCTCTTCCCTTTCTACACTGCTGTTTATATCTTGAATTATTTATTTCCCTTTCCTTGTGTTATTTGAAAAAAAGGCATTTTACCTCTCATTGTCCACTCTACTGATTTACTTGCTCTGACTACACTATCTAGCTAGATGTTGTATAAGGTTTTATATTTTTACACTTTAGCAGACTCTTTCCTGTGTTTTTACATCAAGAGGACAGAGGATTTTCCATCTAGTGGCAGTGGGTGGTAGCCTGGTCTGTATAGGTTGGAGAAACATACTACAGATTATTGCATGTAGTTGTTTTATTGGCCAGAGAGCTTATCAATAAGCTTAACTTATTTTTTGTGTCTTTATAAATTCTGCACAACTGAGTGACTCTTGGCTCATTTCTAAAAAGTGAAGCATTTATTAAATAATCACACTTTTATAAGCTGTTTAAAGTATGCTGCTGTTATATTGAATTACATTTTGCCTTTCCTTAAGTTTAAGTGTGTTTGTGGTGGCATTTCACACAGGACTCTGTCTTACTGTGCTTTTACATTATGAGGACTGGGATTATTCATCTCGTGACAGTAGGTGTTGCCTGGTCTTTCTGAGGTGGGAAGCCCACAAAAAAGCTCTCTAAATGTAGTCATTTTATAGGTCAGAGGGCTCAGTAGTCAGTTTTCTGTATTTCCAGTGCTGGTATAAATTCAACACATTTTCACAGAGCTTATTGCCATGCCAGTGCCCTGTACAGATGTCACTATCTAGAAGCATTGCTTATTTTCATTATACTGTGAACGTTTATTGAGATATTCATTATTTTTTCCACTTATTTAAAGTTTAAAGTTGCATTTTCAAATTGCTGTAAGAGCTGGTGTTCTGCACTGAAATACATTGTATCTATTGTTTCTTAGTTTTTATTAGGCATCTGCTTGTGGTTCATTAACACTTTGGTTCCAAACCAGTCATTTTACATTAAGAGGGTCAAAGTCTGCACTCTTGTAACAGGAGAGGGCTGATTTCACCTGTCTGAGCTGGGAATTGCTGGTGGAAAGCTCATTGTGGGCTCACCTGATTGGCCTTAGGGCATAGTTAGATTAAAATGTCCTTCTTTCTGAGCATATATAAGCCTCAGACTTGCGTGAAGATGCTGTTTGCATAGCGGCACTTACTGGTGCCTTCTATACACACAGTCATCAGAAGATGACATTTTCCTAAAGAAAGCCACCTTGGAACTTTACCTCAGTGCTGCATTACTCACAGGACAACTAGTTTCCATGGTGAGCATAATTTATGCATTTAGTTAGGACTGTTTAGGTCTACCTTACCTTATTATAGCACCCAGGACTATCGCTGCTCAGAGAGCATTTGGTTTGGGCACTGGGCAGCATTGCTGGTTAGGTTAGCTGCAGATTACACCAAGTAAACACCTTTCCCTCATCCAGTTACAGATACCCTCCACTCCTATCCCTTGCAAGTACACATTAGGACCTGCAACCATGGATAGGTACTTTTCTGCTATCTCAGCATGTAACTTGATGGATACTGGCATCCTAAATCATTGTAGTAATTGCATTATATACACTGAGAACCATTAAATTCTCAAACAGCCAAATACAGTATGTGAAAGATGTACTTAAACATTGACACTGGAGGCTACACTCTCACATACAGACACAAGAAACAAGAAATAGGTTGTCATCAACTCACATACATCACTTACTGCACCTGCAAAGAACCACATACATAGATCCACATATGCAGAGATGCTGACATGTAACTTACCCAAACCTCAAAAGACCTCTCAGGTGCATTCCTCAGAAATTCTGCATGCACACAAACAAAGACAATTCCCCTCACAACACAAAGACACATCTCATTGCGTCTCGGTTACTAAGCCCATAAGGTGAAACACTCCACAATCCAATATTATGGTCAAAGAAGACTCCATTGTGAGAGACACTGATGTCCATCTTACCAGGCTGGATAAGGAGAAGATTACTGTTAGCTACTTGTCAGGGGCCAGAATCCACCAGATCATGCAAGCACTCAGGCCACTTATCCCTAAGTACCCGTATGACTCTTCATAGTCCAGGTGGTCATGAATGACCTGAGATGTACCTCCTCAGACCATATGAAGGGAGACATTGATTGAACTCTCAGAATACATGTCACAGGCAGGTATGAGGCTAGCACTGAGCAGCATTCTACCATCTCCTATGATGATGCCACAATACCTGCAGAAAATGATTGATTTTAACAATTAGCTTAGCTACTGGTGTCATTCCAAATGGTCCAGTACTTGTTAGCCTGGAAGGACATGGTTGACAGACCACGCTGCTTTGTCAGGGCTGGTCTTCACCTGTCACCTCTAGGCTTTTGGATATTGGCCTAATCATTATCCACCCCTATAGTGCCTTTTTTAAGCATTGACAAACACAGAAACCTTCCAACATAGCAAAAGCTACTCAGGACAAGCTAAAGGTGATTCTGCTCAGTGCTAGGTATCTCAACAAGAAACTGCACTCCCTAGAAGCTCTCCTTACCCTGGAGAATGCTGATGTCTGTGCAGTTCCTGAAACAAGGTTCAAAACCATGAATAGCACTTCAGCAATATATGGCTATAATATCTTTCATATGTTCCAACCACCCACTAAACATTAAAGAGCAAAAGGCAGAGGGGTATCTATCTACAGAAAGGATAAGTACACCTCAAGGCTGGTCAGATAATATGACATGCGTCAGCTACTCCATGTCATATTCTTGCTAGTTACAGGTGCCCAACCCTGAACCAGGAAACTTATACATCATACCTGAAGTTACTAGAATTACTAACCATCCAGCCCAATACCATACTCATGGGTGATTTTAACTACCCCTCCATTAACTGGGATGCCCACATGACCACTAACATGCAGGCCCAAAAGATTTCTTGACTTTGTAAATTCAAATGCCCTGGATCAGCTAGTTTGCACTCCCACTAGGGGCACAAATATCCTAGATCTGATGCTCACAGATATTGGAGAGCACTGCACCCCCAAAGTGTGATGTCCTCACTGGTAAGATCAGATCACAAAGCAATCTCCCTTGAAATAAAGGTAAAACACATCCTCTACCTTACCCCCAAATCTTTATAAACTTCTCTAAGGTAAATTACCCCTATTAAGGGATGGCATAGCTAGTTTTCAAGCTCCCCAAAATCCAGAAGACATAGAAACCTTTGCAGAGGTATACACAAAAGCTCTGTATAACTATAAACAACTGCATAGAAATGGCGGTATCAGACTGAAATAAATCCAGGTCAAACTGCAAAAACAAGCCACCCTGGTGGACACCTGGTATTAATAGGTTGTACAACAAAAGAAAGAAAATCCTGTTGAGGAGTAAGAAGGAATGTGCACAGTAGAACAAAAAGTCCCTCATTAGTGTAAACAAGTGAATCAGAGAACTAGTCGAGTCTCTGAAAGCAGACATTGAACCTAAGGATAACTATAAGTTATCATTCAGTTATGTCTGTAGTCTTAAGGGCAAAACCCAACAATGTGCAAAATTAGTTGTAGCTGACATCACCTATACTCAGCTATAAGATACAGAAAATCTGCTGGCTGGCAAATTCACCTCAAACTTCACCTCCCCATCTCCCCCAGTTCTCCCCCAAAAATACTCTCCACCATTCCACTGCCAATTATCACCAAAGAACAGGTTGCCACTGTGCTCTCTAAAGCTAAACATATGGCTTCAGTGGGGCCTGATGATATATTAGGTTGCCTCTTAAATAGCTTAAATCAAGACTTATCAGGCCCATTAGGATCTCTATCGAACCACAGCCTCTGGACTGGCCTTGTCCTGATAGAATAGAGGATAGAGGATAACAGTAGTCATCCCTTTGCATAAAGGGTGACCATCTATTGACCTGGGAAATTACAGACCCATAAGTTTAACTAGTCTTATATGTAAGGCCATGGAAAGAATAATTATGGACCTGATAAGTAATGTCATAAGAAACCTCCAAACACTGGACCCAACCAAATTTGGCTTTGTCAGAGGCAGGTCATGCTTAATGAAGCTCATGGATTTCTTTGAGAAAATCAGTACGGCCATGGATGAGGGTAAAACAGCTCATACCACCTTCCTCGACCTGGTCAAGACATTTGACACATTTCACAGTTCAGGTATTATAAATAAACTCAAAAAACTGAGCATAAATACCTATGTCACCAGATGTATAGCAAATTGGCTCATAGACAGATCACATGTGGTTATAGTGGGTAAATACAGATCTAGCAAGAGGCCAGTTACAAGTGGCATGCCAAAGGACTCACTGCTGGCTAATGTGGAAGGCCTCTGGATGACAAAATTTTCTGATGACTACAAACTGGGGGCAATCAATGAATCCCCAACAATGTAGATATCCTTCAGGAGGGTCTAGATTACAAAATTATTGGTGCTAGAACCATGGCCTAAAACTAAATGTTAAAACATTCATTATCATACCCTTTGGGAAGTCATATACCCCTGCAAATTACAACATAAACAGAACACCCCTAAGAGGAGATTCAGAGGTGAGCAATCTAGGTACACAGATAAATAGTAGCCTGAACTTTGGCCTCCATGTGCTCAGAATGATAAGGAAATCCTATGTGGCACTTACTTGTAAGTAAAAGTATGACATCCAGACGCAAGGAAATTATAGTCCCACTGTCCTCAGCCCTCATTAGACCAATAATAAAGTACAATGTTCCATTTGGCATGTACTTTGTTAGGCAGTTAGAGCAGCTAGAGTGACCTCAGAGGTTCCTCACAAAGAAAATACAGTGTGTAAACAACATGTCCTATGTTAACAGACTAAAAGCCCTATCCTTTTATTCTGTCTCCTGCTGACTATTAGGGGGTGACCTATGTCTAACTTACAAGGCACTCACAAATCCAACCCTGATGGAGCTGCTACACATCTGCAAGGTCACCTGATCTAGGGATCTAAACTTAGTGACTCAAACAAAACATGCTGAAGAGACACAAGTGTCTCTGAGATTGTAACGTCTTTGGCACAGGCTTCCTATTCATGTTAACTAGAGCCCTTCCCCAGCCCGCTTCAAATGCTGTTTGTATCACTGGATGGGAAATCACAAATTCATACCTGGAGTGGTGCCTGTGTCCCTTATGGGCAGGGGCAATCTGTAAGATACTCAAGGCATAGACACAAACCCATGGAAAACTCTTGCCACTAGGGGCCATATATTGGGTAAAACTGGGTTTTATTGGATAGGCGTATAAGAGATATGAAGCCATTATCCTAATAATCATCCAACCATGAGGACAAGAGGTGCTAACTGGGGGTAAATTTGTGGTTACCCACTCATTCATCTAAATTACATTTGAACAGAGTAAGAGAAGTATTTTGCTTTTGGTGGAGTGAAATACAGTTCCATAAAAGCAGTAATCTCCATGATACAAATCTCGCCCTTCAACATGTTTTATTTATTTTTAAAAGAGATCGAGATGCCTTGAGGTGGTATTTATCATGTCACTGGACTTATGAATATGTAGTAGGTCTAACAGAATAGGATCTGTTGCAGCTCTAAATGCAAGATAGCGGTCACCTTTCAGTAGCCTATAGGATACCTAGAAGAGGACAAGGCATTGAGATGGTCCACACAGTTTTCATTGTTTAGGCCCTGGATTTTTTTTTAGTGCGAAAGTGCTGTGGTCATTCTAGTTGTGAGAACTGTTTGGGCAAGTACATACCAGAAGGGGCTCTATACTCAATGATCACCCTAATGAGTATCAAGTACATACCAGAAGGGGCTCTATACTCAATGATCACCCTAATAAGTATCAAGTACATACCAGAAGGGGCTCTATACTCAATGATCACCCTAATGAGTATCAAGTACATACCAGAAGGGGCTCTATACTCAATGATCACCCTAATGAGAATCAAGTACATACCAAAAGGGGCTCTATACTCAATGATCACCCTAATGAGTATCAAGTACATACCAGAAGGGGCTCTATACTCAATGATCACCCTAATGAGTATCAAGTACATACCAGAAGGGGCTCTATACTCAATGATCACCCTAATGAGTATCAAGTACATACCAAAAGGGGCTCTATACTCAATGATCACCCTAATGAGTATCAAGTACATACCAGAAGGGGCTCTATACTCAATGATCACCCTAATGAGTATCAAGTACATACCAGAAGGGGCTCTATACTCAATGATCACCCTAATGAGTATCAAGTACATACCAAAAGGGGCTCTATACTCAATGATCACCCTAATGAGTATCAAGTACATACCAGAAGGGGCTCTATACTCAATGATCACCCTAATGAGTATCAAGTACATACCAAAAGGGGCTATATACTCAATGATCACCCTAATGAGTATCAAGTACATACCAGAAGGGGCTCTATACTCAATGATCACCCTAATGAGTATCAAGTACATACCAAAAGGGGCTCTATACTCAATGATCACCCTAATGAGTATCAAGTACATACCAGAAGGGGCTCTATACTCAATGATCACCCTAATGAGTATCAAGTACATACCAAAAGGGGCTCTATACTCAATGATCACCCTAATGAGTATCAAGTACATACCAGAAGGGGCTCTATACTCAATGATCACCCTAATGAGTATCAAGTACATACCAAAAGGGGCTCTATACTCAATGATCACCCTAATGAGTATCAAGTACATACCAGAAGGGGCTCTATACTCAATGATCACCCTAATAAGTATCAAGTACATACCAAAAGGGGCTCTATACTCAATGATCACCCTAATGAGTATCAAGTACATACCAAAAGGGGCTCTATACTCAATGATCACCCTAATGAGTATCAAGTACAGCGGAACAATTACATCCCTGGATCTGGATGGAATACTTTTACATATAAGCTGTGCAATGAATAAGGACTTCCTTACAACAGCGGTTATGTGGTGATCTAAGGACAGTTCATTGTTTACATAGATTCCCAGATCCCTAACTATGGGGTCAGTTTTCATTGGTGTATTGTCAATTTGATAGTTACAAGAGGAGTGGTGCTTGATGAAAGATCTGATTATACATTTCATAGGATCATAGGAAGTTACTAGGCTAATGGCCCTAGGGCCTTTACAAGCCTGGTCAAGTTCTACCCTTATTTCCATGATCAGCACCTATTGCCCCTGTTTAAGAGAGACACAGGTGGAACCCCTGGGGTGAATTTCTGGTTACCCATCCAATCATCAAGACTGCATTTGAAGAGGGCCAATGAGGTGCTCTGTTTGACATGAAGTGGGAGTCTGTTCCAAAGGTGTGGTAACCTCTGAGATACAAATCTGCCCTCCAACAGGTTCTATTAATGTCACATACCAGGTTAAGGTCTTTAGAGTGAGTAACCCGTGTATCATTTGACTTGCAGATATGCAGCATTTCCAATAAAGCAGGGCCAGAGATTGCCTTATATGCAAGATAGAGATTGCCTCTGAGTAGTCTGTATGAAATAGAATAAAGTGACAGTGATTTCAGATGATCCACATAGGACAAATGCTGAATACCTTGAATTTTCCTTGTAAGGAACCTATAAAATCTCTCCAGTTGCTGCAGGTGCTTGGAAACGTACATACAAAAAGGGACATTGTACTTGATTATTGGCCTGATAAGGAAAGAGTGCAGGGAGGTTATAACTTCTTTTTTTCCTGGAGGCAATGCCCTTACTTATGAGATGAGCAATATAGAATGCCCTTCTTACCACTGTGGAGGCATGGTGCAAAGGTAAGACTGCTGTCAATCTGTGTGCCCAGATCTCTCTCACCCCTGAGTGAGTACTTAGGCTGTTGCTACTAATGTGGTAGTTAGCAGAAACATCGATCTTACTGAAAGGGATGATAATACATTTTTTTTGCATTGAGTTTAAAGCCATGACTTTGGCATCAGTCATTTGTTTGTGTAAGACCCTCTTGTAGAATGTTGACATCATTTGGAGATTCTGTGACTGCTCCCAGTTTGCAGTCATCAGCAAACTTTGTCAGCCACAGACCTTTAGTTTTTGCTTGTACTTCAGAGAAATAGATTCCAAACAGTAGCGGTTCCAGGACTGATCCCCTGTGGAACATAACTGGTTATGGGTCTGCTGTTGTAGGTGGATTCCCCTATTTTGACTATATGTGTTCTATCAGTGAGCCAGTTAGTGACCCATATAATGACATAAGGGTTTATATCTACCTGGGTGAGTTTGTGAATGATGCCTGAGTGGGGGATAGTGTCAAAATCCTTGGCTAAGTCTAGGTTGGCTGTATCCACATATTTCCCCTCATCCAGGGCTTTGCTGACTGTCTTGAAGACATCCACCAGGTTTAACAGGTATGATCTCCCTTTGACAAATCCAAACAGAGTAGGGTCAAGTGTTTGGAGAGTACCTATATCTTTGTTAAGAAGGTCCATGATGATTCGCTCTATGGCCTTGCAGATAAGGCTAGTCAGGCTAATAGTTCTATAGTTCCTGGGGTTAGTGGAAGCACTACCTTTGTGTGAGGGAATAACAGTGGCCATTTTACCTTCAGCTGGGATGAAGCTGGTGCTTAGACTATGACTGAAATGAGTACCCAATGGTGTTACTAATTCTTGGCATTTCTTGGCATTTAGTTTTAGTCTATGGTTTTGACACCAGATATTTCTTTAGGACAGGCCTGTTTGAAGGACCTTGGCAGCCTCAGGAGAGTTTATGATTATACCAAGACTGCAGTCATCTGCAGACTTGGGCATCCACAAACCTTTAACATTAGCTTTGACCACTAAGAAGTAATTGCTAAAGAGGAAGGGCCCAAGGACTGAACCCTGGGATATACCACTAGTGACAGGTCTTTTGAAGGAGTAGAGCCACCTACTTTAACTTTCTGGGTTCTATTTGCTATCCAATGACTTACATAGGGATTGACATTTAGCTGCGAGAGTTTATCTATGGTAACTGAGTGTGGAATAGTGTCAGACACCATGTGGTGTGCATTGTTTTGTACTCATCCATTCCTTCAGTAACTTTTGAGTTTGAGGATGTATGTGTGGGTGTGTGACCTAAGAATATTGGAAGGGGAGTGAATTTTAAGCTAACTGTGTCCACTAGTAGATTGGCTACTTCCTCTGGATCTGAATATTTGATGTTGTTTACTATTAGCTCTGCACAGTACTGGCCATTGTTTCTGACATTTTTAACATTAAAGAAGGCTTTGTGGTTATCATTTATCTGAGTGGCTATCTTTAAGTCATATCTGGCTTTGATTAATTTGATTAGTGTCTGGAGTTACTTATTTAGTTTAGAAAGAGTAGTTCTAGCATCTTGAGCAAAGGATTTTTTTTTGTGTGTGCAGCAATTTTTTTTCTTTTATTATGGAGCCTGTTGTTATTTGATATTATGTTTATAAGAAGTATTACCTCTTTTTTGTATATTTTCTTGGTTTTACAGCACTGACATTGTGAGTTATGTTTAAACGTTATTTTACATTTTTGTCACTTATGGTTGCTATTTTGGAGACAAATTTTATAGTAAGTCTTTTATCATACATGAAACTTTACTGAGGTTGTTGAAAACAGATTTGAATTTTCTTCATCAATTTTATTTACAGCCTTGTATTTCAAACCAAAAGCCCACCAATGTCTATCTATCTATCTATCTATCTATCTATGTATCTATCTATTTCTTTATTTACAAACTTACTTATTATACTTGCATTACTTCGTCTTTCTCTTAATGCAAAACAGACAACATGGTCATTATTATGAACAGTGTATAATTTCTGGAACAAAGCAATAAGTAACTGGGATTTGTTAATACAGTATCAAACACATTAGTATGGTTTTTGAAAATTTGCTCTACATTGTCCTATTTACAGAGTCATTTACTAATTGTAAACATTTATGATTTGTGCAATAGCTGGTGAAGTTAGTAAATAAATTTGTCCAGTAATGTTCCTTTTAACTTATAAGCTGTACTGTATACCCAATAAATATTTTTGTTCAGTTATTGACTTGGACAAGGCACAGTAATATCCTACAGAATTGTAAATAGATGCCATTATTTGAAAGTATAGTGTTCTTTTCATTCTAAAGTAAGGTTAATCTTCTGCATCTTAGCATTTAGGTGATAATTCATACATATAATCATACAATTGTTGTGTGGATTCCTGCCTTGCTATCTCTCCTCGAGGTGCTTCTTGAGATTGAGAACATATATAGAGGTATTGGCCACAACTGACTTGTTCTTTATAAAGACAAGTTAGTTTAGTGACACATTTCCTGATTGTTCATTTACTAATAACTAAAGCATTTCCAGACTTACCAGGTTGTAGTGTATATGTTAAGAATTTGCAGATCAGGTTAGAGATTTATTTTTTTATAAATATGTTATTAAAAACTGTGATAAATGAGCATAAGAATGTTTACATAAAGACTACTGCTGACACAATGGCAAGAATTATATATCTTCTCCAGAATTAATTCATGAAGACCAAACATGGTTCATCAAAAACAGAAAGGTACAAGACAATGTAATCAGATTGCTTTCCTTAATAGACTTAGCAAACAAGAAAAAAACGAGCTTTCTATTTTAAGCCTCGACATAGATAAAGCTTTTGACTCCCTAAGCTGGCCATATTTATTTAAAGCTTTGCAAAATTACAATTTCTCCCCAAACTTTGTACGCTCAATTAAAAAAAACTATATGAAAAGTCCATATCCTATGTAAAGATTGGATCGTATTTGTCTAGCCCATTTGAAATATTAAGGGATACTAAACAGGGGTGCCCCCTCTCCCCATTACTCTTTGCCCTGGCTATTCAGCCTCTTGCAAATTGTGTTAGGAATAATGACAGTTAAAGGATATAAAGTGTCAGATAAATTATCCCCAAGATAGAACTGTTTGCTGATGATCTACTAATAACTTCTAATGATATTGAAAATTAAACAGATCACCTATTACTATACATAATCTAGACCTCTTTGCAAACATCTCTGTTTTAAAATGCAGTCATAACAAAACTCAGACTTCTATTAAACTTAGACCAAAAAAAGATATAAACTGGGAGGCCACACATATTAAATATCTAGGTGTCATTATTGAATCAGATTATAAAAAGAATCACTCACATCAAATTACCAACAACTTATAAACTCAATTACAAGTTTAATTGATAGCTAGAACAGACTGTTCTTCACATCTGAAGACAGACTAACCTTAATCAAAATGATATTGTTGCCTAAAATTGTATTCATTGGCCAAGCTTTAATAATTCCCCCATCTACCAAAATTAAAAAGAAAATAAATAACATATTACTCAACTTCCTTTGGTACCCCCCCCCCAAAAAAAAAACAAAAAAAAAAAGCAAGAATTTCCTCTTCTCTGGCACATCTCAAGCTGGGATGAGGGATGTATAGGGTTTCCAAACACTGATATTTATTTAAATTCTGCATTTATTAACATAGTGTTGCTTTAGAATAATACTGGATATTGGAATATTGGAAATCAATATATGAAAGCTCACTTCTTAATAATGATAAGACATTGCTTGAACCATACACTCAAATACATACAAACATTTTTATATGGATTTTAAAAATATACATTCAAAGTGAAAGGTCAAAATTTGTTGTTACACCTCTTACAAACCAAATATTGCTGTTGTTTAAAAAGCTTATGTTTTCTAATCAATTAATTAAGAATTTTATTAATAATTATTATTTTTCCTATTGCTTACACAAATGAATATTTGATATTTTTTGATACTCAGAAAATGTTAGAATTTAAGAAGGGTGACCTATTATATTGGAATCAATTTCTCTCATTTAATAAAATAAGTTCTGCAGACTATTTGATTAGCAGATATAGTATGCAATATTTCAATTGGTTGACCATCCAAACTTGCAAGGATTTTAAACATACTAAGCTCATACCCTCACTAGAGGCATACAATAAGAGCACCTTAAAAATTGCATTTTATCTCAACAATTATTAATAGCTCACCCAAGAACACTTCATACACATCTGTTATTTATAAAATTCTTAGAAATGATTTTAGCAAAACAGATGTTTCTTTTTGGAATTATTCAAGTGAAGTTAGTAAACAAGTATTGTCAGTAAAAGACAAAAAACTTTGTTTACAGTCAGCGAAGGAATCCACATCTTCCCTGTTCTGGCATGTTTACACATGGAAGTTCATACATAGAGGTTTTTTCACCCCACATAGACTAGCAATAAAGTACAAGAAAGATGAAATGAAATGCTGGAGATGTGGACATCCTGATGCTGACTGAATACATATGGTTATTAAATATAAAATAATCTCCCCATTCATGTTAGACTTTAGATATAATTTCTGACTCCCTTATCCTTTTCAGTGTTCCTGTTCTTGAAGTCATTCCTAAAAATGAAATATTTTTACTATGGTCAATCCTATCTATAGCAAGGCAAATTGTTACTAAAAATTGAAAATCCCAATCTACTCCTGTCTTTAAAGTTGAATTTATTCATTCTGTGAAATACATTTGTAGGAATGAGATTGCTACTATAAAAGCAAAGACTAACAACACAGCTCACCATTTAATTGGTTGGACAAAATTGTCTAATATTTTAGAAAAATATTAAGTGCTTTCCTATGTATATCATTTTCTGTAAATTGTTATGGACATTGTATATAGTTCATGTTTTTTTTCTTGTTATTATACTGTTAAGTTATTGTTTTATAAAATGAATAAAAACATTTTTGAAAAAAAATACATATCTTCCTTATTTCCCAGTACAATATATTATATCCTATCCTATCTAACAACCCTGCCTTCATCCTATAATTACTTCACTGTCTCCTACTCAGTATTTATTTTCAGTTGATTCCATTTGAAAGTAAATAGACCCTTATAAGGTTGATATTAGCTAACATGTTACTGTATTCTTTATTTAGCTGTCATATCATTACAGTTCAATGTATGTTCATTTACTATTCTATGTATGTACATTTATTATTTTTTATTAGCTGTCATATCATTACTAATCCATGTATGTATGTACATTATCTGCATAAATATTGCATAACTGCTTTCTACTCATTATGTAAAATGGGAGAATTTCTCCCCAAGCCTCTGCTGAAAGTGGGACTTGTGCCGAGATGGACTTCCCCAGTAAAGAAATTTTAGAACTACATAAATAAATAATTGTGTTGCCTGAAAATGTGTCTTATTGCATTAAAAATGTTGCTTGGTTTTATTGTTGGATATAACCATGAACAATTTATTATTTTCAAGTCCCTTAAAGGTATGACACCAGACATTTTATAGAAATGCAGCTTCATTTATTGTTTTTCTACTTTCTAATGGTGCTTTGTAAAAAGCATTAAAATAAATCAAACTTGAACTTAAACGAAAAGTATGGCAAACATTTTAATTTGTTTTCAATTTATTATACCACCTGCTTATTTGACTCTGAACACTTAAGCCCAGAAGAGTACCTACCACTGTGGAGACTGTTGCACATTTTCTAATATAGTTGTTTCTTTTAATATGATTAATGATATTTTTTATTCCACTTAGTAAATATGTTTGCTCTTTTAGAGGTGATATTTATACGTATGCCTTTTGAGACCAAGAGGTAGCCCAGGACATGAATATAAGAACACATTAGCAATATAAAATTAAGTGCATGTTGAGTCCAGTAGGTAGCCATTTTTTGGACTTTCAAAGTACTTTACTTCAGGCTGGATTCCATTAAGAAAGTATAGTGAGAGAGCACAGCCTCTGCCATCCCAGTCTCACTACTCTGACAACCCCATTCTGGCATGACAAAATCACGAAGAGGCAGGATTCATCCAGTCTAGTACCTCTCGGTGTGGAGGTATTACACTGAATTGGGACCCACTGTACCCAGACAAGATAATGACATTTACTAATATTACCATTCAGAACATAGTGATGAAACTGCTCAAGGACTTGCTGTGGTTGCCAAGTCCAGTCAAAGTTTTTGGGCACAGCTACTCGAGCTATATACTGCACATTGAATTTCAGGTATGGAGCCTGCCTGCAGTATCAAGTCTGATATACATGATGAATGCAAGCATAAAGGGTAGCATGCCTGCACATACTGCATCACAGAAAAGGGAGGAGCATGCAGGCCATTAGCCCATCAGAGAAATCAATCTATTTTTAATTATAAAGCAACATGAGCCATTTTCAAAGGAGTATGAGGGAATTTCTCTCAATGAACACAATTGTACATGCATATGGTCCAGGCCTCCCCCACATTCTTCCAATTTTTGCAGTACAGCTCTACCTGTATGTGGAACTAGGTAGTAATGGCAGTCTGGATACCCACAGGATGCTGCCTGCAGTACTTACTCCCACATGCAGGTGGAGGTGCTGCTTCACTAACATGTTTTGTTCACTTAAATGGGATTCTCCAATTAGTCAGCCTTCCACATTGACAAACCTCTTCAGTATACAATGCTGACTTCTGCTGGTGTACTGAGCCCAAGTTCTCTTTTGGAACCCGGTGTAAGACTCCATCATTCCTCATAAAGCTATGTTGAACAGGAACTGATGGAGTCCTGTATTTTGGACTTGGGTATGGAGTAACTGCACAGTCTGACATAATACTCACATAAAGTTATCTTGGAGTCCAGCCCCTGAAGCTCTATAGGTGACAATTCCTGGAAGAGTTTCCTGCAAACTGAAGGTATGGGGACACCTTGAAATAAGTTATCATATAAAGAAGGCTTATTTATTGTTAAATTCCATACTTCAGTTCCATTTGGATTTAATTTCTAATATAACTGTAGAGTTTTTTGAATGTTAATATATTTTTTTATTTTGATTGTAACTTTTGTCTTTAGGAGGCCGCGGTGGTGCAGCGGTTAGTGTTGTCACCTCACAGCAAGAGGTTCTCTGGTTCAATCCTTGGCTAGAGTGCCTTCTGTGCGGAGTCTGCATGTCCTCCCTGTGGTCATGTGGGTTTCCTCCAGGTGCTCTGGTTTCCTCCCACATCCCAAAGACATTCTGTAGGTGGACTGGACACTCCAAATTGGCCCTAGGCATGAGTGTGTGTGTGTGTGTGTGTGTGTGTGTGTGTGTGTGTGTGTGTGTGTGTGTGTGTGTGTGTGTGTGTGCCTTCTGTGGAAGGTTGGGTGCTGGGCTGGCAATTCGACACCGTAAAACTACACTGCCAATCATGAGCGGACAGGTGATCCACTGTGGCGACCCCTAACGGGGAAAAGTCGAAAGAAGAAGATTGTAACTTCTGTCTTTCATTGTTTACTTCTCATGCTTATTAAAATAATTTCCTTCTTTCAGTGACTTACTGTTTTGAGTGTTTTATCTGTTTATATTGAGAACTTTGCTCACTCTGGTATCCTCCCTCGAAGAGTTACTGCCGAGGTGCTAGAGGAATAAAAATGTTGTCAGGTGTTGGATGTAGTCACTTTGTTTTACTTCATTTTAATATTTCATTGCTTATCATAAGATAATGGTATGTAATACATGTTTATTTTCATCTGATCTAGGTAAACTTAAGGCTTGAAATGAGGGGGCTAGAGTATTTATGAAATGTTTTGCTTTGCCTTTTGCATAGCTAAATGTGCTTTTGTCACTACATGTGGACTCAAAGGTATGAATGCCTGTTGGGAGTTTCACATATAGCTGCATAATGTATTTGTATCTTTCCCTGGTGTTTGGGCTGTATAAAAAGTAGAATATTTACTGTGAGCATGAGGCAGATGGGATACTGTCTCAAGTATGCATTGTCAAACAAGTCCATGAAAGTGTGGAAAAGCAATGTCTTCCTGTGTCCAAGCAGCAGGATATTTATTTGTAACACATTAATGAGTTCTAAGCTGCTCTGATGGGACATAGGATAAAGCCCTGACTGCAACCCAGCTAACCTGAGTTTGACCGGCTGCTTGGGTGCTTGCTGGAGTCGGCATGTAGAAGAGGCATTGCCTGCGTACCTATCCTTAAATGGGGGGATGGGCAACATAGACTAGATGTTCCTAGCATTAGAGTTTCTGATGGATATCAGGGGACTACTGGGACAGGTAACAGGGGGAAGGGCTACTGAGGAGGTCATTAATGGAGTTGAGTGTATCCCTCACAAAAGCCCACTGCATGTGCAACTTCATCTATGCTGCACACATGCATGTTTGAATTGTTAGGAAGTTAGTTACCCACCTACCGCATTCAATAGAGGGCTGGCTGCAATGTGACATCCACTACAGAACCTCTACTCCTCAGACACCAAAAAATTAGTACTCCTTCAATAGTCCCTGATTTAGACATTGGAGAATCTCCACTGTTCTACTTGGGTTTAGGCTCCAGCCTGGCGAGAGAAGGCTAAAGGCTATTCCCATTTGGCAACAGCACTGAAGGGGATGAAGGCAATGACTGCAGCAAGGGACTGAAGTCAACAGTGGCTCTATCCTGCAAGGCAACAGTAAGCAATAAAGGAGCATTGAGGATAGTAGTAAAATCCACAACACAAAAAAGTACAACTCAGTCATGCTTAAAGGCTTTCTATATGTAATGAGCATAAACAACTAATTATTGCTATAAATATTTAATAGCTGCTAAGGATGAAATTCAGAATTAGCTTTTGCATGTCAAACGCAGAGCTGCCTAGAGGCTGTTCACAGATTTTTGTATAGTCCTATTCATAGAACAAACCTCAGTGATACGTTATTGTACAGTCCTAGTCAAACCTCAATGATACGTCATGCACAGTAAAATGCAGTTGGCAGAGACCTGGCACATTGAAAGATAAAGCACCACCATCTGTTTCTCTGAAGTGGCAGTGTGCCAAGGACAACATGGCACATGATCCTGTCTTCTAAAGGTCAGAAGGGGTCAGGGTGAAAGCAAAACTTGTGAGATATTAAAAAGGGACACAGTCAAGAACAGTTAGACAGGTCTGATAAAATGCACACATGAAAGTATATGTTTTTCTCTTTTTTTAATTTGTGGACATTTTCTCCACAGGCCTGCACTTAAAATAGATAAAAGATATCCAGTAGGATTTTCCTAGCAGATAAATTAGTAAATAAATAAATAGTAGTTTCTGCAATGTGGATGTTAGTACTGCTGTGTTTAATGTTGTACTGCATTCCTAATGAGGCAGTATCCGCTGCCCTGTAATACAGTGCACTATTCAGAGATAGGTTCATAGGTAAGTAGTGTACAATCAGCCAACAGACCATTACAAACCTAGCTAATAACCCATATTCAAAAGATCACCCCAGACTCAAGGAGGGCAGTATACCATAGACGGGGGGGTGGAATTTAAGGCTGTGCATCCAACTAACTGGTTTACATTGTCGGTGGCAATGTTATTACACTCCTTGACATATAGTGGAAGTTTGTTCCAGAGGTGGGAGGTACAGTAGGATATGAATCTATGATGTTGATATGTATTATTTATTTGTTGATGAAGATTTAGCTTCTTTTACCTGATACTTGAGGAACCATATGTTTTGTGAAGGAATAGGCAGTTCTATAGGATTGGGTGGTTCACAAATCCCTATGCAGAAGTCTGTAAGAAGCTGGTTATAGAGAAAGGGCTGCCAGTCTGGCCTGATAATTAAGATTTTTGGGTTCTCTATTGAAATGTTAGCTCTCGAAATGCCAAGTGCTGATACACTAAAAAAACAAACAAAAAAAAATCCAGGAGAAGAGCAAATCCTGAACATCACTCTTCTCTTTTAAAATTCTCTTTTGCAAGGGGGCAAGCTCCCTGCATTATCTATGTAGGGGATAAGCCCCCCACCCCAAACTTACATATACCAATTCCGAGATCAGCATACCTCAAAGAAAAGGGAATATTATGGGAAACGGCCATCTCAGACTTGGTATATGTAAGTCCGTTTTTTCTGCCATTCAGTCTCTGTGTTTCAGGACTCGGTCTACTGGGTCCTGATATTTCAAATGGTTACTGATTTTTGAGTCCATTGATCTTTTTAGTTAGGAACCTTTGAGGTCTCCCAACTTGAGTTACATGCTTAGACAAATACATGCCAAAAGGGCATTATATTCAATAATGGGTCTGATGAGATTTATTTATTATCGTAACATTTGTTCACTGGGAAAGTCCGACTTGGAACAAGCCAATTTTCAGCAGAGGCCCAGGGAGAAATGCTCCAGATGCATGTCTTTGTAATGCAGGAGGAAACCAGAGCAGCCAGACAAAAACCCACACAAATGCAGAGAGGACATGCAGACTCCACACAGAAGGCACCCCAGCCAAGAATCAAACCATAGAACCTCTTGCTATGAGGTGACAATGTAAACCACTGCACCACTGTGCCATCCACGATATAATTAAAGAGGAATTATGACTACTTTGGATCTAGAGGATATAACTTTGGAAATGTAATGAGACTGATCAAAGGCTTTTCTAATTACTGCAGTGACATGACTATCAGAAGATAAGGAATTACTAAGAAATTATCAAAAAAGAAGGCCAAGATATTTTGCAGCAGGGGCTGATTGGAGAGATATGTTACCTATGTGGATTGGGAAAATGTTTTGTTTACCAAAATCAACACTGCTACATTTTTTCACATTTAAATTGAGGCCGTTGTCCTTGCATTAATTGTTAATATGGTTGAACCGATGTCAGAGCAACTGTGAGTCAGCGTAAGATTACACAACTCCCAATTTGTAGTCATCTGTAAGCTTGGATGACTATAGGCTAGGAGTGGTGGCCTGAAAGTTTGATGCCAAACAGGAGAGGGCCCAACAGTGAGCACTGGGGTACACCGCTGGTAACATTTTTGCTTTCAGAAGTGACACCTGCAACTTTAACCTCACAGAGTCTGTCAGACAACAAGCTATGTATTCACACACAGCATAAGGACTTATTAATATTTACATGTTTGTCAGTAATATCTGTATGGGGAATAGTGCCAAAGCCCTTCAACAGGTCTAGATAAGCTGCATGTACTGTATAACCACTAGTCATTGTTTCTGTGACTTTTTAAAAGAAATTAATGAGGTTAAAGGGGCGGGACCACCCTTTGACAAAGCCAACTTGATGAATGTCCACCGTAAACAGATTTTCAATGAAGAGATTAATGAGGTCTGAGATAATACAGTCCAGAGATTTGCATATGAGGCTAGTGAGACTAATGGGTCTATAGTTATCAGGGTCAGTGGTTGGGCCCCCTTTGTGTAATGGCATTACAATTGTTTACCAGGCTTCAGGAGATAAACTGGGGGAGAGGCTTAGATTAAAGAGGTTAAGTAGGGGCTCAGATAGGCCACATTTGGCACTGATATTAGGCAAGGTAATTAGGTATGTTATCTGGGCCCACTGATTAGATGTTCTTAGTGTTTGAGAAGGTTGACAGGACTTGTTCCATAATAACTAAAGGGTGATTGTAACAGAGGTATCTCTGGAACAGTAATTACTGTGTCTGGAGTAAAGTCTCACTATGTTAGTTAGCTAAGATATTCTCTTTTTCACTTAGGTCAGAGATGACAATATTATTGTGGACTAGCTCCAAGTACGTAACTTCCTGGCATGGGTAGGTATTTGTGTTTTTTTTTTTTTTGTTTGTTTGTTTTAGTGGTTATTTTAAATTCATATTCAACTTTGAGCTCTTCCTACTAGTTCCCTTAAACTCTTTGCTAATTTGCTTAAGTGTGATGTTACGGCAAGCAGAATGAAACTTGTTATATGCACTACATAACTTATTTTGCTTGTTGTATAATTTAAACATATATTCCATTACTGGGGTTTAATTTTACATTTTCTCAGCATATCTTCTGGATTTAGGGACTGCTTTAAAATACAACTATTTCAGTGGGAGTAGAGGTCAGAGGCATAGGCAGTGGTTTTACCAATGGGATCACTGGAGGATGATTATAGCCTAGTTTATTTAGGTCATCAAGGGACTGAAGGTGGTTTGGTTTTGAGAAATCCCTAAATGCAGAGGTATTTGAAGGGGAAGTTCTGTCAGGTTAAAAATAAAAGATACTGATTTATGGCCTGATTTAACAAAGGGAGATGATACATATGGAAATGTGCAATAAATGTATATATTTTTGAGGACAGAATCAAAGGTATTAGGGTTCAAAGTAGGAAGGCTAGCTAATTGTACTAGGGTGGTATCATTTATAATGTCAAAGAAGTGTTGGGCATGCTGACACTGGCAGTACAGGTCAGCCACTTTGTTAATGGATAGGTAAGTCACCCAGCAGAAAGGGTTTAGGTTTAATGAGAATTTCAGCTAAGGTCTTAGGACGGGTACCATGTTCAGAAAGGGAAACAGAGAGTGTTTTGCAGCTGGCTTTGAAGGGGTAATTAATCTTGCTTTAAAGCCCATTTACACATCTTGTCCCATATTTCCCACAGACCATTAACATTTGCATCTCACCTGAAAGCATGCATCTCTGGGTATGTTCTGAGCTCTCACTGTCCTTAACATTTTAAGGCATACTCAGCAAGGAAGATCGTACACTGGAAGTGCTACTGAACCACATATGTAACAGTTACCATCACAGGTGATTGTTAAAACATTCAGTATGTGTGCAATTTATTTACAATGATGTGTGCTTCAATGTAATTATCAGTCACTATAGATATATATATATATATATATATATATATATATATATATATATATATACAGATAGACACACGACACACACACACACACACACAATATATATATATATATATATATATATATATATATATATATATATAGGTTCATAGGTGTGTACTAGGCTAATGGCCCTGGAGCCTTTACAAGCCTAGCCCATAGGATTACCCTGGCATTGTGTCACCCGACCTTAGTTCCCAGTGCCATTGTCGAGCAGAGTCACTGGAGTGATCCCCAGGGTGAATTTTCTATTTGCCATCCACTCATCAAGCTTTCTCTTGAAGAGGGCCAGTGAAGTGCTCTGACATGTAAGGGCAGTCTATTCCATAGCATGGGCAGTCTCTGGATTATGAACCTGTCCCTCCAACTTGTTCTGTTGATTGTGGTAATGACGTTGAGGTCCCTGGAGTGTGTGGTGCAGAGGGACTGGGATTTCTTTAGATGTAGTGTTTTTAACAGAGCTAGGTTAGATATGGCTTTGTAAGTCAAGCAGAGATTGCCTCAAAGTAGGCGATATGAGACAGAAAATAGTTGGAGTTTTTGAGTCTGTCCATATAGGACAAGTGTTTAAGGCCTAGGATCCTCTTTGTGAGGTACTTCTGCGTCTCTCTAGTTGTTTCAGGTGTCTAGTGAGGTACATGCCAAATGGGGCATTGCAAACGATGATTGGCCTAATGAGGGAAGAGTAGAGGGAGACAATGACCTCTTTCTTCCTGGATGCAAAACCCTTAGTAATGAGATGTGCCACATAGAAGGACTTATGACCACAGTAGCAACGTGGTGGTCAAACGAGAGGTTGCTGTCAACTTGTGTTCCCAGATCTCTTATAATGCCTTCTGTTTTCAGTAGACTACCATTGATGTGGTAATTCATGGGAACCAGGTTTTTCCCAAAGGGGATGATGACACATTTTTTGGCATTGAGCTTAATGCCATGGTTCTGACACCAGTTGTTGGTCTCGGTGAGGCCTTTCTGTAGGATGTCAACATCACTCGGGGAGTTAATAATAGCTCCCAACTTACAATCATTTGCAAACTTTGTCAGCCAGAGTCCTTTTGTGTTGGCCTGGACTTCAGAGAAGTAGATACCAAACAGGAAAGGACCTGAGACCAAACCCTGTGGGACTCCACTCATGACTGGTCAGCAATCTGACTTGAAGTCAGCTACTTTCACACTGTGGGTTATATCTGTGAGCCAGTTTGCAACCCACCTAATGATAAAGGGGTTGATGCCTAGCTTAGTGAGTTTTTCTATGATTCCTGAGTGGGGAATGGTATCAAAGGCTTTGGCCAGATCAAGGTAGGCTGTATGAACCACCTTGCCTTCATCCACAGCAATGGTGACTGACTCAAAGAAGTCAATCAGGTTGAGCAGGCATGATCTACCCATCACAAAACCAAACTGTGTGGGATCCGAGTTTGGAGATTCCCTATATCCTTGTTTATTAGGTCCATGATGATGCTTTCCATAGCTTTGCATATCAGACTCGTTAGGCTAATGGGGTAATAGTTCCCAGGGTCTGTAGTTGCTCCTCCTTTGTGGAGAGGGATGACTGTATCAGTGCACCATTCAATATGGACAAAGCTTGAGGTGAGGCTGTGACTGAACAGGGCACAGAGGTGAGGTGCCGGTTCACTCTGTAGTTCATGTAGAACACAGCCGGGGTTATTGTCAGGTCCCATAGAAGCTGTATTCTTGGCCTTGGACAGTACTGTTTTAACCTGTGCAGCAGTAATACTGGGTGCCTGGCAATCTACTGGTATTGTGATTGGTCCTTTGGTGGGGGTGAGAGGGGTAAAGTTGGCAAAGAATCTGTCGGCCAGTATATTGGCAATATCTGTTGGCTTGGTATAGGAGGTACCATTGTGCAGTAGCTCAGAGCTAATTTGGGTATTGCCATGGAGATTCTTTACATAACTATAGAAGGCTTTGTGGTTGTCTTTACTATCTGCTGCAATTCTGTTTTCATAGCTAACTTTAGAGAATTTGATGAGGGATCTCAACTTTTTGTTGTGGCTGATAAGGGAGATTTTCTAGTCTTGGGAGTTCACCTTATTCCGCATCAGTTTCCTCCTTCTGTTGCAGAGTTTGTTTATGGCAGGGAACCACCAGACTTGCTTCCTTTTTTTGGAGGACACCATCTTGGTTCTATTGGCTATGGTGAGATCCATGCATTTGTGTACGTATTCATACAGTACTTTGGTGTATGATTCAGTGGTCATGCAACTATTCTCCATTTGCATGGGGTGCTGTGAAGTTAGCCACCTCTGTTTCTAGGAGCCCAAAGTTAGCTTTGGAGAAGTTTTTCATGGTGGTTACCCTTGCAGGGCAGGTGGGAGGGATGTAAATTTCCAAGGTTATTAGTTTGTGGTCGGATCTAACCAGGGAGGAGTAGACTATTGGTGTAGAGCAATGGTCGCCCATGTTAGTAATGACCAGGTCAAGGATGTTGCAACCTCTAGTGGGGGTAAGAATATTAATTTTATATATAGGAGTGGTGGCATGAAGGTTTGATGCCAAATAGGAGAGGGCCCAACAGTGAGCACTGGGGTACACCGCTGGTAACATTTTTGCTTTCAGAAGTGACACCTGCAACTCTAACCTCATGGAGTCTGTCAGACAGCAAGCTATGTATTCACACACAGCAAAAGGACGTATTAATATTTACATGTTTGTCAGTAATATCTATATGGGGAATAGTGCCAAAGCCCTTCAACAGGTCTAGATAAGCTGCATGTACTGTATAACCACTAGTCATTGTTTCTGTGACTTTTTAAAGAAATTAATGAGGTTAAAGGGGCGGGACCACCCTTTGACAAAGCCAGCTTGATGAATGTCCACTGTAAACAGATTTTCCATTAAGAGATTAATGAGGTCTGAGATAATACAGTCCAGAGATTTGCATATGAGGCTAGTGAGACTAATGGGTCCATTGTTACCAGGGATGTTATTGGGTCACCCTTGCGTAATGACATTACAATAGCTGTCTTCCAGGCATCAGGAATTTAACTAGTGGAGAGGCTTCGATTGAAGAGTTTAAGTAGCAGCTCAGATGGGCCACATTGGCACTGATAATTACACAATGATAATTAGGTATGTTATCTGGGCCCATTGATGAGATGTTCTTAGTGTTTGAGAGGGTTGACAGGACTTGTTCCATAGTAATTAAAGGGTGACTGTGACACAGGATTATTTTGAACAGAGATAACTGTGTCTGGAGTGAAATCTGTACTTCATTAATCAGCTAGGATATTACCTTTTTCACTTAGGTCAGTGTTGACAATATTATTTTGGACTAGCTCCAAATATTGTTGGGTGTTAGTATGTAACTTCCTGGCATGGGTAGTTATCTGTGGTTATTTTTTATTTATTTATTTTTTGTTTATTTGCTTGTTTGTTTGTTTTAGTGGTTATTTTAAGTTCATATTCAGATTTGAGCTTCCTACTGGTTCCCTTAAACTCTTTTTTAGTTTGCTTAAGTGTGATGTTACGGCAAGCAGAATGAGACTTGTTATATGCACTACATAACTTATTTTGCTTGTTATATAATTTAAACAGATATTCCATTACTGCGGTTTAATTTTACATTTTCTCAGCATATTTTCTGGATTTAGGGACTGCCTTAAAATACAACTATTTCAGTGGGAGTAGAAGTCTGAGGCATAGGCAGTGGTTTTACCAACTGGATCACTGGAGGATGATTATAGCCAAGTTTATTTAGGTCATCAAGGAACTGAAGGTGGTTTGGTTTTGAGAAATCCCTAAATGCAGAGGTATTTGAAGGGGAAGTTCTGTCAGCTTAAAAAGAAAAGATAACTGATTTATGGCCTGATTTAACAAAGGGAGATGATACATATGGAGATGTGCAATAAGTGTATATATTTTTGAGAATAGAATCAAGGGTATTAGGGCTCAAAGTAGGAAGGCTAGCTAATTGTATTAGGGTGGTACCATTTATAATGTCAAAGAAGTGTTGGGCATGCTGATCACTGGCAGTGTAGGACAACCAGTTTGCTGATGGATAGCTAAGTCACCCAGCAAAAAGGGTCTAGGTTTAATGGGAATTTCAGCTAAAGTCTTAGGATAGGTACCATGTTCAGAAAGGGACACAGAGAGTGTTCTGCAGCTAGCTTTGAAGGGGTAATTAATCTTGCTTTGAAGCCCATTTACATATCTTGTCCCATATTTCCCACAGACCATTAACATTTGTATCTCACCTGAAACCATACATTTTAAGGCATACTCAGCAAGGAAGATCGTACACTGGAAGTGCTACTGAACCACATCTGTAACAGTTACCATCACAGGTGATTATTAAAACATTCAGTATGCATGCAATTTATTGGCAATGATGTGTGCTTCAATATAATTATGAGTCACTATATATAACATACATATATATATATATATATATATATATATATACATACATACATACATATCTATACATATATGTATGTGTGTGTGTGTGTGTGTGTGTGTGTGTGTGTGTGTGTGTATATATATATATATATATATATATATATATATATATATAAATATGTATATATATATATCTATAAAGATATATATATATATATATATATATATATATATATATATATATATATAGACTGAATTTTGTCGATACTATGTTTGGTCGACAATTTTTTAGCCAAACAAATTTGATCAACTAATCATATAACCAACACGTGTGAAATTGCACAATTCTTGATTAGGAAAATATGCCCTTTCTCCAAGATTGTGCGATTTTGGCGTTAGAATACATAATTAGCAGGGAGTTTGGGGGTGCACAGGGCTTGCTCCTACGAAAATGTTGTTTTAAGCTATTTTCCTTTTTACAGTTTTTGCACGCACAGAGATTGTCAGTTTGCACATGCATAGTAGTGTGTCGGCATTTGTAAAGTTGATCTTTCGGTGTTGACTTTGTAAATGTTGATCTTTGGGTGTTTCAGTCATTATGAGTACATCAATATACATATATAGATATATGTCAAGATTTCATAATTTGTTATAAGGTATAAAAATACATTTAAGAGATTTTGTGTCTATCTGCAAGTATCCATTTAGATGTGGAAGGAGGACCTTTGTTATCCTTTTACTCTTGCTATTGGCTTGCCACTCCTTAGATGAGGGGTAGCCCTGATATTCTGAGTAGCACTTCTGTGTGCAGACTTAAATGTGGTGCATCCTGTCATATGGATCATGATCCAGCCTGATCCATGTTGTACTCCTCTTTGGGGTTAGTTACCATGTACCAGCCTAGTGTGAGCTGCACAGGAATATGTCAGTCAGAAAGAGTTGAAAAAAACATCTTCACTGAATGGTGAACAGTTGCTCTCCTTTCTTACTTTTACAAACTAGCCAAGCACTGCACAACATGTCTGTGCGTCTTACCTTAAAAAATCAGTTAGGGAATTTATAAGCTTTACTCACCCATGCACAGCATCTCTGCAAGATCACACACACACACACACACACACACACACACACACACACACACACACCTGCTCATGTACGCACACGCACACACACCTGCTCATGTATACATGAAACATACAGCCAACCGTGCTGCTTAAATTCTTTCCAGTTTCCACCTATTGCAATCCAGCCAACTGCTGCAAATCCTTAGAGCAATCAAAAGCTGATTGTAGCTCAACCAATCATCTTTTTCCCATAACGATGCATTGATTTGCCTTCCTCGTGGCAGATCTTTTAACCAGTTACTCTGCATTTTTTTTGTTTTTGTTAGTGTTGATTACAATCACAAAATTCTTCGCTGGAGTGAAGATTGTCAATCAGTAGCTTGAGAGAACAGAGGTTCACCAGCCAACAGCACACTGCACAGTTCTTCACAACTCCAAAAGCTGTCAGTAGCCTATCACCATGCTTGTTGTTGGTCCCTGTTATAGCTGAAAGGTGGCAGCTTGCAGCTCTAAGAGGTCTGTCAGGTGCCTACCATTTTGTTCAAGTATTTGATTAATAGCAATGAGTATAACAGTGGGTTCTGTGAACTGCAGTTAACTGTATTGATTTGTTTTGGCTTCTGTCTCAAGCTAAACCTGCATATGGAATGTTTATTGCAAACCAATCAATACATCAAATGCCAATGTTATCCTTTTCAAAGTATAAGCTCTAATATCAGTAAAAATGATGCAGCAAATAATTCAATTACAGTAAAGTGAAGGGAACTCTTTTTTTCTGGCTTGCTAGGTAGGTCTTTTTTCTCATTCTTATACCCAGTATGCTAAGGCAGTAGATTGCCTTAGCAGCTACCATTTCAGTATGTTTGGAAAAGAATGGGTTTGAATCCATGTAAAGACCAAGATATCTGTGGCCTTCTACACATTCTTTTTCAGTACCTACCATTCATGGAAGTAAGCTTAAAACTAACAGGGTTAGAATTACTTACTGATTTGGATTTTATTGCCTTGTTTTTTTGGGGTTTTTTTTGCCATTCACCCAGACTGCATTCAGTCAGCTGTCCGATGCCTTCAGTTTTGTAGTAACTCTGTACGTTGGCACTCAAAACAGTGAATGACAATAAGAAGAACAGATCTTTGGGTATTCCCTGTACAGATATGTCTGTCTGAGTAGTGGTTACATCTCCACTATGAGATATATATGGAACCTGTCAATTTCATATGACATTCTTCTGCAGCAAAGAGTCTGATTAGTAAGGGTAATATATTCACAGTGCTGAAAGCTGTCAGCACGTCCAGGGACAATGCTTTTGTAATTAGACCCTTACTGGGGTTGTACACAATCTCTTCAGTCATATTAACCAATGCTTTGTCTAGTCTATGGGCAGGTAGGAAACCATGTAAGAAAACTAGAATTAGATGTCTAAACTCCAGACATGAAATAGCTGATTATGCAATTTTCTTTCAAGTACGTTAGTAAGTTGATTTAATACTACTACTGAACTGTAGTTATTTAAGAATTCTACAGAGCCACCCTTATTAAATAGTAAAATAACGTCTATTTACTACAGTCTGAGAACAGCTTTCCCATTAGAGTTTGGTTGTTGATCCATACAATGGTTACATAGCTATTCTACAAGGCCTGACAGAGGTACTTTACCAAGTTGTTTGATCTAGATTAAGAAGCAGACTTTCCTTCATCGAAGCATCAGAAATGTGAAAGAAGATGCAGGTTTAAAAGAGAAAATTGTCAGAACTTCAAATGGTACAGTAGTGTGGATGGAAGTTTACACGCAGTTGTATTAGTATTTAGAATGCAGCTGGCAAAAAATGAGTATTCATGCTGTTGACATTTAGGGCTGGATATTTGTGTCCTGACTTATTTAGTGGCTGGTTCACTGTTCTCCCAAAACATTTTGTGAATGGATCTTGCAATAGACCAGCAACACTATTACTTCCAAAGGTTGCACAAGTGCCTGTAATTAGAACACTTGTTTTACATGGTGTTAGTTACCCATATAGTTTTACCTAAGTTTGATATAATCCAAGTATGTCAAGTAGCCTTCATTTATGCTTTATGTATCAGTTACAGTAAGATAAGAATGCTAAGACAAATATCCTTAAAATGATTCAAACCAGCATCACAATTATAAGGCTTCCAGCATGAATACAGTTACTCACTCGTGATGGTTGTCTCTTTTAAGTTATTGAACAAGTACATACTGGGGAAAGTTGATGTTTCTCTGAGCATATTATTTCCTAAAATGCCAAGTATCAGATCATGGTTACTCATACTTAAACAAAAACTCAGAGTAACATAAATAGCAAACACTCATGTGTGAAGGCATAGGTAAGATGTGTATCTATTTCTATCTATGGTGCTACTTCATAAGACTGATATCTCAGAATTGTTGATTGGCTAAACATTGAGACAAAATTGTGTACATTTTAAAACATCAACAATAAAAAAAGCAAACGTTGTTTCTACAGAGGGCAATTCCCCCTTATGCACCCCTTGCCCCCTGCTAAGAACATATATACCATCTCTGAGAATGTACTGCAGTGGGGAAGAGGGCAAATGCTCTATCCCCATTGTACTGCAATCTTGGTAAAAATAGTCTTCCTTCACTACTCTGCAGTTGACATTTCAGACTGGCAACAATTTTGGCTTGATGTTTAGCCAGTCGACATTCTGAAACATTGACTAACTGATTGGGAAAATTTGTGACAAAATTCACTATTGCCTTTTAATTGGAATGAACCTTTTAAATAGAATGAAACAAACAAAAACAGTATGTGAGAGATGAAGTTACACTATAAAAATTGAGACACCATTCTCACATACTGACAAATCAAATCACAAACAGGTTGTCAGCACATGCGCATCATTTCCCTCACTAAATAAGTTCAGGACACATAAACCCACATATGTGGAGGTACTCACAATTAACTTACCAAAACCTCAGAGGCCTCCTGTACAATGCCTCAGAAACCACGTGCAAATAAAACAAAAAGTCAACTCCAACCACTACACATAAAAAAAATATCACAGTGTCTCTACAAGCCCCTAAAGCAAAATGCCTCACATACAAACATTTTGATCATAGGAGACTCCATCAGGAGACACATGGATGCCCCCCTCACCAGGTTGGATAAATAGAGGGTTATAGTCAGTTGCTTATCAGAGGCCAGGATTCATCAGATCACACAGGCACTCAGGTCACTCAACCACAAGAACCAGCATGACTCAGTCATAGTACATTTGGGTGTGAATTATCTGAACGTACTTCTCTGCACTACAAGAAGAGAGACATGATGGACCTTTCTGAGTACATGTCACAGGCTGGTATGAGCCTCACACTGTGCAGCATTCTACCCTCACCAAGAATGATACCACAATACAAACAAAAATGACTGACTTCAACAATTGGCTTCGCTACTGGCGACTTTCCAAGGGGATCCAGTATTTGTCAGCCTGGGACAACATGATTGACAGACCACACTGTTTTGTCAGAGATGGTCTGCACTTGTCACAGCTATGCATTTGAATATTGGCAAAGGCACTAGCCACCCCCATAGTGCCTTTTTTAGGTAGTGCCAAACCAACAGACCTACCAACATAACAAATTCTTCTAATGCCAAGCTGAAGGTACTACTGCTCAGTGCTAGGAGTCTTAACAAGGAAACTGCACTCCCTGTAAGCTCTCCTGGCCCTGGAGAATGCTGACATCTGTGCAATTACAAAGACATGATTCAAGGCTTTGGTAAGCACCCCAGCAGTGCAAGGCTACAGTGCCTATCACACATTCAGACCTCCCTCTGAAAAGGAAAAAAATGAAAGGAGGAGGTCTTTCCATTCACAGAAAAAGCAATCCCACCTCTAGATTAGTCAGGCAGGATGACTCACTTGAGCTACTCCATGTCCAGCTAACCACAGACAAAATCCCCTACCATATCATTGTTAGTTACAGGTTCTTAACCATAAACAATGAAAACTACTCTGCATACCTGAAGTTACTAGATTCAGCCCAACACACTATCCATGGGTGATTTTAACTACCCCTCCATAAACTGGGAAACATGACTGACCACTAACATGCAGACTCAGAGATTCCTGGACTTTGTCAGTGCAAACACTCTGGAACAGCTGGTCTGCACTCCTACTAGGGGCTCAAATATCCTTGACACAGTACTCACAAACATGGGGTAACATTGCATCCTTCCCAGTGTAATGTCCTTATTGGTACGATTGGATCATAAATTGGTGTCCTTTGAAATAAATGTAACGGTAGTACTCCTATCCACCCCTAAAACCCTATAGAATTTTTCCATGGCAAACTACCTCCTGTTAAGTGATAGCATGGGTAATTGTAAAGTTCCTGCTAATCCCAAAAACACGGAGGCCTATGCAGAGGTATACATAAATGCCCTGTACAACCACATAACTGCATATAAATGACAGTACCTGATCAAACTAAACCCAGGTCTAGCCAGAAAAACAAGCCACCCTGGTGGTCCCTTGGCATAAATAGACTATACAACAGAAGGAAAAAATTCTTGTCTAGAAGTAAGTGGGAGGAACCACAACTGAAAAAAAAAATCCCTCACTAGTCTCAACAAGCAAATCAGGGTCAAGTCTTCAAAAGTTAAATGCCCGACTAAAATAGCCTCCCAAGCAAAGGACAACTACAAAGCATTTTAGTTATGTCTGAAACCTTAAGGGAAACACTCTACAATGTGCTGAGCTGGTTGTAGATGGCACTACCTATACTCAGCCAGATGAAATAGCAAATGTCCTGGTTGATAAATACAGCTCAGATTTCACCCCGTCATCACCTTCAGTCACTCCCCATAAAATACCCCCTACCATTCCTTTGTCTGTTAGCAAAAAAAAAAAACAGGTCACATCACTGCAGTCTCTAAAACTAGAAACACAGCATCAGTGGGTCCTGATGGAATCCCCAGGGTGCCTATTAAATAGCTTGAAACATGAACTAGCAAACCCACTCAAATTTTTATTTAACCACAGTCTCCAGACAGGCTTTGTCCTAGTAGAGTGGAGGACAGCAACAGTCATCCCTCTGCACAAGGGGGGACCCTTAATTGACCCAGAAAACTACCGACCCATAAGTCTAACTAGCCTCATATGCAAAGCTATCGAATGGATAACCACGAACCTGAATAATAACAGCATAGGAAATCTGCAGACTCTAGACACAACCCAGAATGCCTTCGTCAAGGGCAGGTCCTGCCTTCTCAATCTGGTCGACTTCTTTGAGAAGGTCACCAAGGCATTTAATACTAAACCCCACTTGGGTATTATGGATAAACTCACAAAATTGGGCATAAACCTCTACATGACCAGATGGATAGACAAATGGCTCATGGATAGGACACATGCTGTTAGAGTGGGGGATTTCACATTCAGCAAGCTTCCAGTCACCAGTGGAGTACCACAGGGCTCAGTGCTGGGCCCCCTCCTGTTTGGAATATACTTCTCAGATGTCAAGGCAAATGTAGATGGCTTTTGGCTGACCAAGTTTGCTGATATCTGCAAGTTGGGTGCAATCACTGGCACATTGAACAATGCCGATATCCTACAGAAAGGTCTTATGCAGACTAATGATTGGTATCAGATCCATGGCCTCAAACTGAATGTGAAGAAGTGCATAATAATACCCTTTAGGAAATCAAATACCCCTGCAAATTACAACATTGATAACATCCCCCCCCAGAATGGACCTGGTGGTGAGAGATCTGGATACTCAAATAGATACTAATCTGAACTTTGATCACCGTGTGTCCATGGTGTTGAGGAAATTCTTCTATGTGGCTCAGCTTATAAGGGCATGGCATCTAGATCCAAGGATGTCATAGTACCACTGTTGTCTGCCCTCATCAGAGCAATAATCAATACAATGCACCCTTCTGCATGTACGTCACCAGGCACCTGACAGTTGGAGCATCCTTAGATGTTTCTCACCAAATAAATTCAGGGTATAACCAACATGTGATATGTGGACCAATTAAAAGCCCTATCACTGCATTCAGTTTCCTGCTTATTACTGAGGGGTGATCTGTGTCTAACCTAGAGGGCAGTCTCTGACACAGCCTAATGGAAATGTTGCATATTCACAAAACTAACTGCCCGAGGGTTACCTGTTCCAAAGATCTATACATGATCTCTGATATGAATAGATCATGCTGGAGAAACAGATATGCATCCGAGAGATTGCCCTTCCTCTGGAATTAGCTTCCTATTCATGTGAAGCAGAGCCTTTCCCTGACTATTTTCAAGCACAATCTGGACTGATGGATATGAAATCACAGATCTGCTCCTGGGGTAGTACCCATATCCCTTATGGACAGAGGCAATCTGTAAAAATAGTCAAACGCCTGCTTGCTGACCCTCATCAATTTTCCCCGGGGATAGAAAATTGGGGAAAATCTGGGTAAAACTGGCTAGGGTTGTAAGGACTCTTGAGCCATTAGCTTAGTAATCTCTTATGAAGCTATGAACCTATGAACTTATGAACCTATGAAGTCAGGCAGACACTTATGAATAGACCTTATACACTCAGGTAAAGTTTAGTCCAAAATCTGGGATGGACTATGTATAATATTCATCAGAGGAGCAGTCTGACATATCATGCCATTATAAATAATATTTACTACATATATGTGATATTTGTAGCTGCTCTGTAAGGCATGCAATATTATAGAATAGGATATTAAATGCCTACATCAGAATGCAAAATATCATTTTTTAGGATAGCAAAATTCCACTAAAATGGATTGCTTTAGAGCTTATCACAGAAAATTACATCAAAATATTTCATGGAGTCAGTGAAAGATCCTAGCTGAAAAGCAGTGGTAACACATTGTTTTGATCTCTTTGGTATAAGAGAATGCTTTGGTATACTTGAAATGAAGGTTGCCCCTCAAATTTACAATATGCAATAAGGAGTTGTTGAAAATCTTTTAGCCAAAGATAAACCCTTAACTGTTTATCATTGGATGGGTGTTCTTGACATTTGTCTTACCATAAAATCTCTTATGATCGACACTAGTATGCTCCTACCCTTGATAAATACAGATAATGAATTTATTTTGTTCTGTATGCTTACATTTTTATCAGTGTTTATGTTCTCAGTGCAAAAAGAAATTAGTTAAGCATACTGAAATGAAAAAAAATAATGCATATTAGAATGTTATTGCTGACCTCCAATGATGTCTTAAGCAAACCATAACCTCGTTTATGACTGATGCAGTATCACTACACAGTCCAGCTCTCTATGATCTCAGATAAGAAGTCTCCAGACACTGGCACATGGAATATCCAGTTACAACATGTGTCAGAGGAATGTATTTTGCAACCTGCAGGGGTTGTAGAAGTTCAGATGGATTTTCAGCATATCAACTAAATGATGCATCATTGAAAATAATTGCTATGTGGCAGCTATGTGGCAGCAAGGCCTCACCCGTTATATCATCTGGAATAAGACATATTTGTAGAAGTCACCTCACAGCAAGAGGTTCCCCGGTTCAATTCTCTGCTGGGCTGTCTTCTGTGTGGAGTCTACATATCTTCCCTGCGTTTGCGTGGGTTTCCCCAGGGTGTTCTGCTTTCTTCCCACATTCCAAAGTCATGCAGTAGGTGGACTGGGCACTCTAAATTGGCCACAGGTGTGATTGTGCATGAGAGTATGTGGTGTGGAAGAATTACCGCAGCAGGGCTAGCTACCTAACGGCGTAACCCTTGGCTCTAGATGATTGTCACTGTGACACCCCGGGCCCCCGATTCCATGTGCAAAAATGGGAAAAAGGGGCTGTGAATGGATGGATGGAAGGGAATATGAATCTATTTTATACCAAGACTTACTTTAACTTACTTTTTTTTGTATTGCATCTGCTGTTAAAGAGATGAACAAGAAACTGAAACACTCAGTTAACCTCAGTATGAAAGTCCCTGGGAGTCAGTACTAATAGCTTTTTGCTTGGATCTTGAGCTAAGTGGTACTAGTAACTGTAAACTCTCCACTAAGAGCACAGAAGAATGCACTGGACATCTAATAATGGGATGTACTTGCGCTCAGTTTTTTGTCAATATGTAATGGTGGCCTAATTATGTGATATGCAGATTGTGAATATTGACTAAATCACATACATATAGGATAACCATAAATCACTGACTTTTAATATGATGCAGATATTTTTGATAGTCAAAACTTTTTATTTAAGCATACATTTTATTTTTCAGAGCTTTCTAGCATTGTTGCACTTGAGAAAACTGTCAAATACTGCTGTGTAAACCTGCTGAAAACAGTTATAGTGCTAGGGCACCCCTTAGTGGAAACCAAATGAATTCCATGCTACAACTCAACTGAGCAATTTAGTAGGACTTTTAGCAAAAAGGGTATTTTTTTGTTCTTGGATATTTTAACTGGAATATTTTTTATGTGGGACTTTTTCACAGAAATGGCATTTGACAAGGAAATGTTATTCGGATTAAGACACTGGGCTGAAGGACAAATAAGTGCAATGTTTTTCGATCATGGGTGTTGGGAAAATGCTGTGCTGCATAGAGTATCGTTCCCTCAATATGCAAAAGACTCAGAGGTCACTATATTAAGAATGTAGATGAAGGGGATAAAAACTCTGAGGGGAGTTAGGGATGGCCCTACAGAAAACATAACTTTAACAGATTTTTGCAAATTTCATTTTGGACTATTTCCTTTTTTTTTTCAAAAATGTAATTTACAGTTACTACAATTTGCACTGACACCTTCACCCTGTGGTACCAGTCAAACAGCACGATTACTTTTCAGTAATATAAATATTTTATATCTTTCATTCCTGAATACTGATTGGTTATATACAGCATCATTTAAAGACAAAGGCTCAGCATTTTAGTAAAGTATCACAGCACTTTGAGATTCTTTGTTTAAAATACAGATGTAGGTCATTAGCCCAAGTATTATCATAAGACCTTAAAGTGCTAAATATATCCCATGGTGAGGGGATATGGGTAATTAAGCCTGTGTAGGTAAGCCTGTGCATTATATACCTGTACCTAATTGAATTGCCTTTGAAATCTTTAGGTGAAGGAGTTTAAATATCTTGGGGTCTTACTCTTGAATGGGGGATGGAGGGCATCATGTTCCTGACCAATGGATGGCTGCAGCAGCAACATCAATACTGCAGGTGTTGTACTGGAAATTGGTGGGGAAGAAAAAGCTGAGATATTCTCAGTTGACCAATCAGTCTATTATTCCAGTGATTCTCATGAAATTTGTGTAGTAACTGAAATGATGAGACTGCATATACAAGTGGCAGAATTAAGGCTCATTTGCAGTGTACTTGAGATTACTGTCCATGACAGAATGAGGAACTAAGACATCTTAAAGGATATCAGAATGCAGCCTTGAATCCCCATATTCAAAGGAGTTAGTTCAGGTGGTTTGTGGTCTGGACGCTTTGTGAGGATGCCCTGTAAGAGTTTCCCATGGGAAGTGTAGCAGTGAGTATTCATTGGAAGGAAGTCTTGAAGCAGACATTTATATCTTTCAGCTTGCCTGGGAACACATGGGGATCCCACATGAGGAACTGCAAACTGTTCTGGGGACAGTGAAGTCTAATCTGCTCTGCTCAGTTTCCTATCACTGTGATCCTCATGAGGTAAAGCAGGTTAAAAAATTATGACATCTGTTTCCACTTTAAGTAAAGCAAAATAAATATGCAATGAACTGAGCCATTTGCAGAAAACATTATTGTCTACAACTGATGTCCACAACAGAACTGGAGTGCGGTAAAACAGATTTCTGCTGTGACCAACTATTTCAGAAGTAAAGCAATAATCAGTGACATGAGTAAACAGGATTAAGAAAGAGATCTAATTTTTATTGTTTTTTTGCCCAGCAAAATTAGATCAAAATCCCAAGAACTGCACTTTTACTGAAAAAAATAAATGATTTATACAGTTTAGTAATATATCACAGGTTTAGCTGCCAGTGTTAAGCCTTGAGCCCATATACATTCTATGTGAGTGCAGTATTTTTAACCTATTTTAATCCATTTGTTATCACTATTCTTCTATAACCTGTTCGTATACTAAATATATGAAGGTTGGTTAATAAATCTCAAAAAAATTTACCAAAAAAAAAACTTTTACTGAAAGAAGAGGTGTGCATGATTTTAGTTAGCAAGGATCACTTCCTTGTGAGAGGGTCATGAATAAAGACATCCGTGTAACATATGGTCCCAGTACATCTATAGAACAATGAATGGCAGCATATCTCTAGTAATAGCAGCTCTAACTCTGACTGTATTTGCAGGGCTGGCCTTAGGTGAAATAGTGTCTGAGGCAAAAGGCTCCATGATGCCTCCCATGTTACCTACTGCACTCCAATGCACATATCCATCCAGGGGGGGGTCCACTTCACATGACTGAATCTCAAAATACTGAATTTCATTTCAACACATCTTAACTGAACAAGGGTGCACTATAATAACTATAGAATAAGTAACTTGAATTAATCTAGAGGGTCTGGGGACCACTATGCTTCCAGAGCCATGAGATTATTGATGTTCTGATCCTCACTTTAGAGCTCTTTTTCCATTTTGATCCAGTGATAGCATATAATAAAGGAAAAACATTTAATCTTATTTTTTATTTCCTATAAGGGAGAAATAAATTGTGTCTGGCGAAAACAGTAGTTTGCCATAAACTGAGAAGACAAACAGTTGTGAGGATATACAAATACTGTCTGGGAATAGTGCCTGCCTCCCTAACCTACTGAAAAAAAGACATTCAGCTTCTGTGTATTCCTTTAATATTAGTTATGGATAAAAGTATAAATGGCCACAGCAATATATTTCAAGTGTCTGCTGTCAAAGTTATATACAGCATGCCTACTCAACCATACCCCCAAAAGACACCCACCTTCTGTGTATCACTCAGATTGTGATGAAGCTGAAAGAACAAATAGAACATAGAAACCTGTTGTCAGATGTGTATATTAACAGCATACTTCCATACCCTACTCCCCCAAAAGATAGCCACCCCTATATGCATCTGACTGTAAAGAAAAATAAAAATAATGATCACAGCAATGCATTCCAACTTGTTGCTCCTAAACAACACACTGACCCTGTTCAGCATATTACAACCTTCTGTGCACAACTCTGATGGTTGTGTAGAAAGTTAAAGAACTAATGACCACAATGTTAACAGACCCATCACGGTCTATATCAACCTTCAGTATATATGAGGTTTGCAAGGAGAGTTAAATAAATAATTTGACCACGGCCCCATACACAAGCTATAGTGACCTTCTGTGCACACATCTGAGGTTTGATTGAAGGAAAATTAAATATGTAATGACCACACCATCCTCATCCCCCCCCCATACACACATATATATCCTACAGGGTGCTTACCAAAAGGCCGACTCTACATCATGTCTCTTGTGGAGTTGGAGGAGGAAAACAGAGCATGTGGTTATACCCACAGAGATACAGGGAGGGCATGCAGACTCCACAATGAACAAGCCAGAGACAAGAACTCAACCAAAGCCATGCACTATGCCATCGATCAATTACTGTCACACACATCCTGTTCCTACCATATCACCAAAGATAACAACTTATAATGTACTATGCTAATGCAAGTAATGGAAATTGAAACAAATTATGGCCAGCTGGTTATCTTAAATGCAGTGCAACCATGCCCCCCCCCCCACACACACACAAGCATAAGCCAAAGCAATACTAGTTTTAGAGTGATTTCAGCAAAACAACTAAATTGTTTGAAACTACTCCTGCCATGCCAGATGACTGTTAAAAAACAGCAGGGATAAATCACATGCATCCACAGATAGTCTCATCAGATGCACAACTCAACTATATAACTGTAGTAAAAAAATAATAATAGTCTTAGTAATAAAGGATTACATCTTACTTTGTGCAAATATACACTAGTCTTCCAACACCAGATAAATGTTTAAACTTAGCAAATGACAAGAGTGTCAGTTATACATATAGCTGCAATCTCCATCCAGAAGTTATATCCACTTCTGTTGGCATTTCAGATGTCTGATTGTGATAGAAGTGATCACTTGGTAACGTATTTCATCTTTGTTCCACCCAAATTGCAGCCATACATTAAAGTATTCCAGGCTGCTTCACACAATCACATTAGTTCTTTAAAGCCAAAATAATGAATAAATAGCAGCAATTAGTAATTTTCCTCCATAGAAACCACAGCAATTATATCTAATTTGCCTATGTATACTTTAGATGTCCAACTGTTATAAATAAATAACTAAATAACTCTCTCAACTTCTTAGTACAAGAACCAGTGACAAAGCTCAAAGGGGGGGGGGGGGGGGTAGGACGAAAGTCCAAAATCAAGGACATATTTTAAATATTACACTTATAGAGTTGATAGAATAACAGATTTTACATATCAAGCATTTTTCTGAAGGCTATAAAGTCTATAATTGAAATGTCTATCATTATTTAATAACTGCAACCCTCAACAATTTACAAGAAAGCACAAATTTTTTGAACAACAAACCAAAAATATCAGGCACTCTCATGGATGTTCTGCAAAATTAGGGACAGTTGACAGGTACTCAATTTGCCCCACAAATCCATCCACTACCTATACCTTGCTACTGCCAGGATTAAAAAACTTACCTCACGCTCTCATGGTCTGCTTCAGCTCTCATCTACAGTGAATATCCACTTCTCTTTACATGGACTTTCTACCCCTTGCTATTTCAAGAATCAGGGAGATTCTATGATACCAAAGAACAGAAAACTCTAAAAACTGATTGGTCAGGTGCACAGCATGTCTCCATTAGGTGTCATAGCTTTGAATGAGGGATGTTGCAGACTATTTATTTATTTATTTGTTTGTTTGATTATTTAATTATTTATTTTTTGAGTAAGGAAACATGGAAACACTATTGCCACACTTCATTACCAAAGATAAATAAAAATAACAAACAAACAAATAAAAAGCAGACATGCCCATAGACAAGCAGTGTCATAGGCATTTGTATAGTTTGCCGACATGTAATCTCCTGAAAAGAGGTTACTAGCCAAGTGGAACTAACCCAGTCAACAAAAGATTAAATAAATAAATAAAAGTAAATATAAGACCACCTATGGTTGTTTGGAAATAGAAGGAAATTCAGTTTAAAAATTAAGGGAATAGGTTTGTGGAGCAACTCTTTTAACTGGTCTGGACCCGAGTATACAAGATTGGTACCAACTTTAAATATGTTCCTGGGTCTCAATCCCCATTTACAGCATGAGGATGAGCAAAGACTGGCTATGCAGTCCACAGCAGGTAAGGGATACTAAGAAATAAAAATAAATGCTGTATGTGAGTTTGGGTACTGTGGTGCTGTCTTAGCAGCACCTTCCCCTTCCAAAAAAAGTGTGATATGTGCAAGGGCTACATTTCAAAGCATTAAAACTCAAATGTATTTACATAGCTATTATTTTGAAAATATTTAGGGCTTCACTCAAAATAAACTGAAGAGTATGGATGAAGAATTAGACAATGTGAAGGTGTACAGATCAGTGGTTTGGAAGGTGCCACATATATGACCACGTAAGGGGCGGAGGAGTGGCACTGAACTCTTTGCTTCTATTCCTAATAATCTCAAGAACAATACAACAGTCTGCATCAAAGATGCCCATGAAATTACATATCCATTGTAATGTGGAGTCTTGAGATAAACCACAAAGTCCAACTCACACAGTATCAAATAAAACATGTTTTTTTCTGCTCATCAAAGGTACTCTGAGTAACTGTATGGGGGGAATCTTTTTGTGCTCTGCTAAAAGAAACTTTTGAAAACTAAGACCTGTACGTACAAGACTATGCTGGAACCCCATATCAGTCTGAGGCAGCAATACAGATGAAGTGCCTTTCCATGAAAACCAAAGCGTGAACAACAGATCCAGTAGTGCTAACTGAAGCGGATATAAATAATTAGTATGTGATGCAGCATATTGCACTTCTGCTTAAAAAGTTTCCTCATTCTTCTTCTTAGCTGTTGTACTCATTTTACTGAAGGTATCCTGTAGCACAGAAGAAGGACTTTCATCTGTCTGGCCATGGATGGAGGATCAGTGCAGAATCCAAGCTCTTGCAGAGTTAATACATGCAGCTCTGGAAAAAGCACTGAAAGAAAGCTCTTGTCAAGGATGGGTGATGCACAATGTCTCAGAGCAGGAGATCAATCAGAAGGAGACTTTTCTGAGGATAAAACATGCTCAGGTGTGATTAAAGGGATAACGTAAGCACAGTTCTGTGTCTGTGTGCATAACAGTGCACAAGCACTATGGACATACCGTTTGTGATGCCATACCATATGTATGCCTTCTATGTACATGGGATAAAAAACACAAATACTTGCTGTAAGCTCAGAATAAGAACTGGAAACTCTGAATTCTTCAACAGAGGTTCTCACCTGAAAATAGACCATACTGGTTTTATGTTAGTAACATTAAGGTGAATGGATGTGACAAAAGTGTCACCAGCAGTCTGGAGATCAGAAAAAAACAGAGGTCCAAAAGATCACAACATCCACAAGACTCATAGGATTCTCCACAACCTTGGAACTGTTAACCACACCAGAGCCTGCATATAATATGTATATCATGCCCAACATTTCTTTACGTTGATATGAAGAAAAAGATTATTCATAATAAACCAAATTTAATAATACACCAGTTATTATGAGTCTGGATCGGCCAGTTTTAATGCTCAAGCACTGTGCTTGGTCAAAATGGTCACAGTGTTATGGGCAGACTCTTTCTGATTATTAGTGATGTCACAAACAAGTAATGAAATCCAACACCCAACCCCTTCTATTTTTTCCAAATTGTTCTTAGTACGTGTTTATCAAACCTGTAGCTTTGTTTGGGTGAAGGGGGTAGCTGTCCCAGCCATAAGCTGCTGGGCGCATAGTTTGCACTGTAGAAGAAGTGCAGGTGCAGCTTGCTCCCTGCAAGTCAACAAATGAGTGGTGTGATTGTTGTTGGGCATGAGTGCTGAGTGGTCTTTGCAAGTAACCATTCTCTTTTTTTTTCTTTCTTTCTTTCTTTTTGCTCCCTAGCTTTGGATAAGGGGACACCAACTGACTTAGCTACAGCTCTGACACACACACACACACACATATATACACAGATACATTGAACATACACAAACTCCCAAACTATGAATCTAACTATGAACACTGTCATACAGCGTTTTTGTTTGTTGCTAGATGGATTGTTCCCTCGCTCTGTAAAGGTTATTTAACAAATTGCCCTGCTGTTCCTGTTTTAATGTTTGAGAGAACGTAATACATTACATTATGGCTAGCATGCTTTCCTCACGCTCAGCTACTGACACAATTACTGTATCTTAAGTTACCGCTATTTCATCAGCAGTGATGGTGATCGTGTTGTGACCCATGTAATGTCTATAGTAGTACTTATCTCCTAGACACGTATCCACTAACCTAATTGTAATACCTGAGACTACTTGCCTCAGACTGAAGCTGCTCAGAACATTGTTGTCCGTTTACCTAGCGTGCTTGTTTGAGCAGATTACCTGCGGAGGCGACAACCTGAATGCCTAGCGATAGTGGCTGTGTCTCCTTCTGTTAATAGCACGGAATACTTATTCTGATAGTGTACATGTTATATGATGGTGATCTGTCCTATTTTATGTCTGTAATGTGTTCGTAGCCTACATGGCAATTTGATACTGCGCCACCCACGTGGAGCTTGTCTATTCAATCTGTTGGGTTATTTTTTCATTACCTAGTCAATTGTATGCAAACCTCGCTCCTGCAATTGTACTACTCCTATGAAGGTGCATTGTCCAATTTGTGCTTAGAGCTATTCTAGCTGAAATGGCTATTCATAAGTACACCACGCTCGTTGAGCCAACCTGAATGCTTAAGAAACCCCTACTACTTTGTCCAAATTAAGCGCTTTAGCACTATTTTAGCCGAAACGGCTATTTATAACTACACCACTCTCGTGGAGCTAACCTGACTGCTTAAGAAACCCCTACTACCTGTATGCTTAAGAAACCATGCTATACTTGTCCACATTAAGCGTTTTAACGCTATTTTAGCCAATCCAGCTATTTATAACTCTGCCACTCTCGTGGAGCTAACCCAACTGCTTAGGAAACCCCTACTACCTGTTGACAGCCTTGTGCGGCTAGATGATAACGTGTCTCATATTTCCATTATACCTGCATTCTTGGTTACTGCATTAATTTTAGGCAATGTTTGAACTACTTTAATGAAGACCTTACTCACTTAATTTTAGTTCTATTGCACCTAGATTGCATGTTAAACTCATGCTTTAACTGCCACTAGAATTGAATTTATATTCATTATTTTACTCTTGCTTATAATGCCTACAAGAATTGCATATACATTTATTAGTAAATATGACTGAATGTGAATGTTAATTTTAGTTCTATTGCACCTAGATTGCATGTTAAACTCATGCTTTAACTGCCACAAGAATTGCATTTATATTCATTATTTTACTCTTGCTTTAATGCCTTCAAGAATTGTATATACATTTATTAGTAACTATGACTGAATGTAAATGTTTTATTTTACTATTACTGACTTTATGGCCCTGATACCTGTGCTAACTCTGTTCTATCCTCTTCATTTGTCTCCCTTTATCCCCAAAGTACCCAGCTCAACACTGTTTTGAACCTGCCCTAGCCACAACCTATCTAGTGACATAAGAACCTGTCCTAACTCCAGCGGCTGCATCTGCTTGACTCCTTTTCTTTGCACCCTCCATCAAGGAAGGAAGAAAGTAGGTTATCGACTTAGTCCCATTTGTACAGTAGGCCTCTGTCAACTATTTTTACCAGGGTTCTAAAGTTCGCTTTGAGTTTGAGCAACCAGGAGTTTTTACCCCACCTTTCCAGCTACCCAACAGCCAAATCACCACCTCACTTACAATAATCTTCCATAGCTCTTCTCCAGTTAATTCTCCCATTCACTCTCTGCAATTATTTGTTTGTCCACTAGGTGGCACCCTTATCCTTTCCTTTTCCTCACTGCCTCTCTCTCTCTGTCCCACCTCTGTAATTATAGTATATCTCCCTTCATCTGCATCCTATCCAGTACTTACTGCCTCTCTCCCTGTTTTACTCCTGCAACTGTACTATACTTTTCTAATTCTTGACCTGCTCCTCCTCCTATTCACCTTGTGGTGAAACAGTAATTTACCCTCCTCTGTTTTACGTTCATTAGATTTCTGTGTCAATCTTGACCTTTCCTACTCATGTTCTACCTCACATACCTATAGTTACCTGCATTTCTGATAGTCTCTTCTCCAACTTCTCCTTCAATTGTCTCTACCCGCTCTGTTCACCCTATAGGCTCACTCCGCTCCCCTACCCTACCCCCAATTCCCACCCACCCCCTGGGGTCCTACACTTATACTTCCCTAACCACACCCTCTCTCTCTTCCAACCAATCCCATACATCACCCTACCCAACATACTTTAACCACACCCCTACCCTCTAACATTTACTCACAATAATCCACTCCTTAGGGTACCTCTACCATATCCTCCTACTCTTAACTCATACATCTTAGTGCCCCCTCTCTTCTCTTCTTGTATTCCTTTATCTTCCTCTCCTCCACATCTTCTCCCTTTTTTTATCCCTACACTCACGTTCTTATTTTATTTTTTTCTCCTCTAAGATGCTTCTCCCTAATCTAGCCAAACCAACACTTATAGTTATACTCTTAACTACCCTCTTTTCAACCTACCTTCTTACCTCCTTTGAAAAACTGCACTATTTCCAGCTTAACCATTCCCACAAACAAACTACAATTTATACATACATATCCCTAAGTAGACATTCTAACATAACTTCCACTCCCAGTTACCTACTACCTAAATACCAGAGACTCTCCCACATTAAACATGACCTACCCTCAGAAAAAAAATTGAAAATTCTAACTTACCTTAGAAATAATTCAATAATAAAACTAAAAAATCCCACCTTAAAAGATGGAGACATCCACCCCAACCCTGGCCCTACCAACACTACTAACCAAACTACTCACCCTAGACTCAATAGCTCTCTCCTAATAGGGAATCTGAATATCCACAGCATCAATAATAAAGTACCTCACCTTCATGCCCTCCTAGACATTCACTCCTTTGATATCCTCTGCCTCACTGAGACTTGGTTGAAACCAGAAACAAAAGACAATGAAATTATTCCACAAGGCTATAATATAGTGAGACTAGACCGAACAAAACGTAAAGGTGGTGGAGTAGCCATTCTATTTAAAAATGGACTTCACATCTCTACCCTACCATCTTATCCAACCCACAATAGCAACGCAGAAGTCCTCATAACTAAGCTCCAAATCAACGCAAACAAATCTTTATACATTATCTGTATTTACATACCACCTGGCAATAATATAACTACATTAGAGGCTTTTCTTAGCTGGGTGTCTTCTACTTACCCCCAAGAAATAATAATACTAGGCGACTTTAACATTGACTGGAAAAGTGTTAATGCTGACAATCCTACCTCTCATATCAACCTCCATGGCTTTACCCAAACCATAACATCTACAACAAGAATTAACAAACCTAATAAAAAAGAGAGTACCTTAGACTGGATACTCATAAACAAAGTAAAACAAACTTACAAAGTAGGAACCCTGCCAGATGATGTAAGTGATCATTTGTTGACCTACATCACAAGAGAAAAGAACGACTTTCCAAATCCCCCCACCTTTAGGATAGCACGCTCTACCAAACACTTTAACGCAGAATTATTTCAAATTGAGCTCAGAGCATGCAACTGGAACCCTTTAAAATCCCTTCCACTTGAAGAGGCTGTAAAGTATTTTAACACTACTTTCTTATCTATTCTTGATAAGCATGCTCCTAAACGTTCCATCAGAATGAAGTCCAACACAGCCCCATGGCTCTCGAATGAAACTAAAAATCAAATTCTGCTTAGGAATAAAGTCTGGGCCAAATGGAGATCTAATAGAAATAGCTCTGATCATCTCCATTTTAGGCAGCTTAGAAATAGTACAAAAAAGGCAATACTTACAGACAAAAAAAACTACTACTGCAAACTTCAACAAACTCATCAAAATAATCCTCAAAAGTTCTGGTCTTGCATAAATAACCTCCTTTCCCCAGGTAACTCCCGAACACCCACCCCACTTGATGCAGATCCAAATACTCCCCATCAAACTGCCAATACCTTTAACTCTTTCTTCACTGAGACTATACAATCTCTAGCTAGGCAACTTATCTCTGATAACTCCAGCCTTCCCATCAACTTACCACACTCTTCCTCGAAATTCATACTACAACCCATTTCTACTTCTCTCATCTACAAATTTATTTATAAACTTAAGCCAGGTACTCCATCTGCTGACGAACTTCCCAATGTCTCCAAAAAGCAGCTAAAGTAATTGCCTACCCTATATCTACACTTATAAATAGGACAATTCAAGAAGGAACCATCCCAGATATCTGGAAAATATCCCATATTATCCCCTTACATAAAGGTGGGAACTCCAATGATTACACTAACTATCAGCCAATTGCTCTTTTATCACCCTTAGCAAAAATTATGGAGAAATGCATTCACCAACAACTTTTACATGATCTCTCTCTACATAACTTAATAGCAAGCTGTCAACATGGCTTTAGACCATCACATAGTACCACCACTGCCCTCCTATCCTTTACAGAGATCATCAATAGTAACCGCAACAAAAACATCCTCTCATCTGCACTCTTCATCGACCTCTCTAAAGCCTTCGACATGGTTAACCATACCCTCCTAATTAATATTCTTGAATCTCTTTCCTTTGATTCTCTGGCCATTAAATGGTTTAGGTCATACCTCAGCAATAGGCAACAGGCAGTTCTCTGTGAAAATCAAACTTCTTCCTTTTTACCTATCACCATCGGGGTCCCTCAGGGCTCCATTCTTGGACCACTTCTTTTCTCCTTATTTATTAATGATCTCCATGTAGCAATTCCTCAAGCCACCTGTATTCAATATGCAGATGACTCCACACTAATATGCTCAGCAACCTCTCCAAATGAACTATACTCTCTTACTCAAAATGTTTTTAATACTGTAGAAACATGGTTTACCAAACATTGCCTCCTTCTTAATGCCAAGAAAACAAAACTCCTTCTCTTTACACCTACTACTAGGTCCACCCCCTTAGACTTCTCAGTCTCATCAAATAATGGCACTGTCATTTTCTCTGACTCTACCACCAAACTTTTAGGAATAACCATTGACAAAAATCTCTCATTTGATCACCATATAAACAACACCATTAAAATAGTCAACAGAAAAATAGGATCCTTATATAGATTAAAACCTTTCTTAACCTCAACAGTCAGAGCCAAGATCACTCACTCCCATCTAATCTCAACTCTTCTGTATGCCTCACCTATATTTACCAACCTTAAGAAAACTAACCTCAACAAATTAGCTACTTCCTACAATAATATTGCCAGATTCACTACTGGCAATCCCTTCAGAACTCATCACTGTTCTATTCTTAGGCAACTAGACTGGCTGGAATTCCAAAACCATCTGATAATCCCCCAACTCACTATTGCCCACAAAATATTTTACCAACCCAGTAATACCCCTATACTCTCAAAACTCTTAATCCCATATAATAATCTGAACTCCTTACGCTCTTCTAGCAAACTCCTTGCAAGCTTAACTAAGTCTAATAATACAGCTGGTGACTCTCTGTTTACTAACACAGCAGGAAAAAACTGGAACCTGCTACCCAGTGAAATAACACTAATTACATCCTTGCCACTCTTTAAACAAAAACTAAAAAAATACCTCCAAAGGCACTGGCTATGCCCTTGTAGTAACCCTGACTAACAACTGCCTTTTACCCCTGTTTCTTCCTCTTCTAACCATACTTCCAAACATTTAAATACTTAGTCTTGTAATTAAGACTGACACTATTTAAACTCTAATAAACTTATTGCTTAAATCCTTTAACCTGATGTGAACTATTGTACATAATAATTACTGTATTATATCTGTTTTTAGCTTTCTTAAGCTATATTATGTTCACTGTAGTTTTCTTAAGTGTTTTTGATCTCTGATATGTTATAACTACCTGTTTTATTTGGTTTATTAATCCTAATTAACATGTAACAATATTTCTACATATTTGTATATCTTTTCTCCCCGGGCCTCTACTGAAAATGTATATATATCCAGCTAGACTAGCCCGGTTAACAAATGTAAAACAAATAAATAAATAAATAAAAATCTACCACCAAGACTGATTCTTCAACTCTGTGCACTGAATGATTAGTCGATGTATCTTCTTGGAAAAAATGTTTTTCTTTCTTTCTATGGATTGTATAACTTCTCTTTTCAAAATTTCAAACAATTTTTCTTTCCATTTGAGTGCACTGTATTACCTCTATGCGTGTAAGTGTTCTAATTGTTTATATTCCGAAAATTGTCTTGAAAATGGTCCAGTTGGGTTGATGCTTTACCCAATAAACCAAAAATAAATAAACAAACTAACAAACAATAAAGAAACAAGCCATAGAAATTTCCTAATGCAAAGTGTTAAGCAATCAGCTAATAACTGGTTTGGAAGACTGAGGTGGAGAAAAAGAAAATGTTACTGTAATTTTGTGTGATAAAACTTGCATATTACATAATTATGCATACATACACTCATTTGGAATTCATCTGTTAGCTGTAGCAGTAGTGTGAGAAGGCTAATGTCCATTAGTTGATCCTCTAGGGAGCAGTGCCCAGGTGTGGGTATGGGTGTGGAGTGTTGTGGTATTTTGGTGGTTTTAACTAGCCCGACAGTGAGGTTATTACAGCATACCAATGAAGCAGGACGAGACCTACCTAGCTATGACAAGGTATATGATGTGGCACCATGCAAAACATTAGGGAACAAACTGGACTGATTTCGGCATGGGTACAGTAACATATAATAAACACTGATCTGAAAACTGAACACAAAGGGTGATGAGTACAGACATAACTAAACGCAAAGCTGGTTATTAGACAGTTACTAGATGAGTCACTACTGGGACTGGTCCTCTGTATTATATATACAAGTGAAACTTCAGGAGAGCTACAAGGGAAAATGAAACAAACACATGCATAATGGCTCGCATATAAGAGGAGTAGAAAACAAGAGAATTCATTTGCAAGGGTACAGGAATGTCCAAAAACACTGAAGCATAAATTTAGTGTAAAAACATGAAGACGAGAACCTCAGGAAAGACTTCAGGATAGAACAGGAAGCAGCAACAAGGAGTACAGTAAACAGAGAATTGATAATCGACATATGAAATAACCTAAAAGGGTAAAAATGAAAAAAAACAGCAACATGGTGTGTGGTACTGCGATAGAAAGGAAACTGCATCACTACCAGCAAACAATCTCTTTTTATTTCTCCTAAAAATACTTTGTCAGACTTCATGAGCTATACTGTCTGCATTTCTTCAAACTGTGTCTTGGCAAGGATAAAGACAAGAAAGAAGACTTTCAAAGGAAAACATCAAAATGGTGCTTGTTCTGAATCAGAAACCACAAACTAACTTAGTATGTATAAATTTAAATAAAGAAGGCACATGTGAGAAAGTGCCAGAAACTTTAAAGCATCTCAGAACCAATTATGGCGTCCATCTGGGTATTGTGTGTATATATATATATATATATATATATATATATATATATATATATATATATGTATACACACAGATATGTCAGAACATACGAATACAGTATGAGGACTACAAGGATACAAAGTAGATGCCTCAAGGAAGGTACAAGCCATGAGTATGGAGTCTGAATGAAGACTTCATAAGATTAGTCAGAATTTAGAGGACAACCTCCAGGGTGTTACACAGCACCAGCTCGCAGCCAGAAGTTCCTGCCATGTAAACTTAATCCAGTTCTATGACTGGCTCAAAGCAGATGGCATATAACAAGCTGATATGTGATTAGACTTCAGCAAGGCCTTTGATATGAGAGCAAAGAATAAGGCTGGTAAATAAGCAACTGAGTGTAGGTGATAAGATGGTCAAATATGTGCAAAGGGGCTAGACACAGAGGGTAGCAGTGAAGAAGTATTATCAAGCAAAATGGAAGTAAGTAGAGGAGTGCTGCAGGATTCAGGTTTGGGACCTATACTTTTCAATGTGTTCGCCATCAACATCCCACAAGTCACAGAAAGTAGGACCAGAGTCCTTGCATGTGACATACAAGGAGGGAAAATTGGGTTGGTTTTTATAATGGGTGACCTAAATATTCATGATTAGGGCAACAGGAACAACAAAGGGGAAGTCATTTGTGACTTCTATCTGGCAAACAGCTTAATGATGACCAATATATGGTTTGCCAAAACAGACTGCCACAAGATCATATACAAGAGTAGCCATTATGCAAATCAGGTAGGCTTCATCTGCAAGTAAAGAGCACAAGGGTTGCACCACAGATTGCTGAATAATCCTTAGTGAAATGGTCACACCCCCCCAGCATAAACCACTGTTCAGGTTTCAGGCAGTAGGCAAAAAAGGCTGTAAGATCAACACAGACTAGGCTGAAGACGTGGAAGTTAATTGGAGTAGAAGTACAGGAATTCTATGAAATAATAGACACAGCTGTAACACTCAGGAAGAAGAGAAAATAGGCTGAGCGGAAAAAGAATGCAACATCTCAAAACAATACATATGAAGATAGCAGAAGAGATATGCAGCTGAACCAGGTGCAGAAATAAGGTACATAAGGAAAGCAGATGATAGAATACAGAAGTCCAGAAAGTTATCAAAAGATAAAAGGAGTGCAGGAAAAAGTGGGACATAGTAAAGATGGACTGGGCTAAGAAAGAAGACTGCCCGGCTAGCAAAAACAGTAATGTCAAAGAACTCAGCAGGTGGCACAAGAAAATTCTATCAGGTTACAAGGTAATGACAAAAAGATAAGGAACAAAGTCAGCAAGTACCATTCATAAGGGACATCAGTAATAATCTGCTCACCAGTCCAGGAAACATCAAGGGCAGATAACGCCAGTATTTCAAGAAGGTTCTGAATGAAGATCACCCCACAGATGCTACACTGCTGCAAGCACAGCCTAAATGAAGGGTAAACAGCATAGAAGAACCAGGAAGTGCACCACAGAAAATGAAGAAACGAAAAGCAGCGGGTCCTAATGATGTCACAGCAGCTATGATCAATATAATGGGCACATTAGGGGAGAAATGGGTCCTGAGAACACTCATCATAGTATGGCAAGAAAGACATTTCCCAGATGACTGGAGAATAAGCAGTCTAGTGCCAGTTCAAGAACACATGGAGACATTTACAACTGTGGACAGTACAGAGGTATCAAACTCCTGTCACACTTTATAAAAGTGCAAGAGAAGATGATTGACAAATACAGAGAAAATAATAAAATAAGATGGGAGAGGAGAAGTTCAGATTTGGATCAGTTTGCAGTGCAACTGACCTGATGTTTACAGCGAGACAGATAGTGGAAAAGAAGTTAGAGATAATGGACATAGTCCAACTGGGCATTCCTACACTTGGAGAAAGCATATGGCAAGGTCCCAAGAAAGCTAATTTGTGCAATTCTGTGATAGCCCAGGAAGCATTGGCAGAATTAGTGCAGACTATGTACAAGGAAAGCAATGACACAAGTATGAACAGTGTTCAGACCCACAGAGGGGCTCCCAATGGACATTTTTGTGCATCGGGATTCAGCTCTGAGACCAGTCATAGTCATAATGGTGATGGACTACATTAGCAAACAAGTCAGAGGGGGCAGATCAACAAAGCTACTATATGCAGGTGATGTGGCAATGCAGGCTGAACTGAAAAAGAACTTCAGCAAATGATACGGTACTGGAATACAAAACTTAAGCCACATGTGTTGAAGTTGAGAATGGACAAGACAGTGGTCATGGCAGCAAAAGGAGGAATCAAAAGAAACTGAAAACTGAGATGTAAGTGAAAATAGTGGAATGAGTTAACAGCTTCAAGTATGTTGGGAGTTGTGCTTGAGGAGAAAGGAAGTCTGAATGAGGAAGTCAAAGCTAGAATTAGAGGTCCTTCAGCCAAATGGCACAAGGTGTCAAAAGTAGCTTGTTACAGAAAAATGCCAAAGAAGTTAAAAGTAAAGTGTATAAAACAGTGGTGTGACCAGTACATCTGTATGGCACAGAGACCTGTACAGACCTGGAAAATAAAGTCAGAAGAACTGAGGAATCTTGAGTTGATGGTGATGAAGCACCTGAGATGGGTAGTAGAATGCACTCTATGGGAGAGATGAAGAAATGAGGTCATCAGAGTAGACACCACAGTAGCCCTGATTGCAGTGAAGGTTAAGGAGAAGAGATTATAGTGGTTTAGTCTCATGTATAAGAAAGCAGAAGTTAATTTGGAAAAGAAGATTTGGGAGAACCAGTAAGAAGGCAAAAGTGATAAAGACATCAGCTAAAAGATGGATATATTTTGTGAGAGAAGACCTGCAACAGCCAGGCATTACTGCTGAAGAATTTAGGGGACTGGCTCTAAATCAAGATATGTATGTATAAAATGGACAAAAAAGGTTTGATGATGATGATGATAATGAAGGACTAAAAGGGCTAGTTGTCTAAAATGAGACAATCTTAGTTTAACATAGATAATAGGTAACCAGGAAAGGGACAAAGCCTTACTGACTTGAAGTTATTTGCAGACTATTAAACCAACAAGAGGAAAGGGACAGTAAAATGGTAAAGTTAACCATTAGCATAGTAGAACATGGAGAAATTCTGATGTCGATGAATGACCTGAATGCATTATACATTAATCGGTACAGCTTCACTTCAGCTGTGTCCAAGAGCTTAGCACCCGCTGATACTATATTTTGACTTGATTCAACCCATTTGGAAGGGGTCAGCCCTGCATAGTCATGAAGGGTCTGAGGAGATCATTTCAAATTTAAAACTTTGTAGTTTTCTCAGGAGTAGTAGCCACCATACTACATAATTCACAATAAACACTTCTTCATTCGAGACATAAAACTATGGACTACAGAGTTAAGATGATTTTATTTTGTCAATACAAAAAAAATATTTAATAAGGTTATATAATTATTAATTATGTAAGTTGGAAAGATGCAAAGATTAAAAATGAATATCTCAGAGACACTATATGATTTCATAAAGCAAATGAAGCAATGGTGTGACAGAAAATGGTAGTTTTCAAAATGGAAGTAAGAAGAAATATAGTTAGAAAGAAGAAAATGGCACCAAAAATTATAAGTAAATTCAGAGAGGCCATTCCAAGGAACTACATAGGTTCATAGGTAGGTACTAGGCTATCGGCCCTGGGGCCTATATAAGCCTAGCCAAAAAGGTTCTCTGGCTTTCGCCACCCAAGAAAATTACTTTCCTGTGCCCCTGTCAAGCAGTGCTGCAGAAGTGATCCCCGGGGTGAATTTTCTATTTCCCATCTACTCATTAAGGTTTTTCTTAATGAGGACCAATGAGGAGCTTTGCTTGACATGAATGGGTAGTTTGTTTCAGAGTATGGTAAGTCTCTGGGACAGGAATCTGTCCCTCCAGCATGTTCTGTTTATTGTGGTGACAAGGTTTAGGTGCCTGGAGCATGTGGTTCAGAGAGATTGGGATTTCTTTAAGTGTAGCATATCCAGCAGCTCTGGGTTTGACATAGCTTTGTATGTTAGGCAAAGATCGCCTCTGAGTAGGCGATATGACCTCCTTTTTTCTAGAAGAGAACTCTTTTGTGATGAGGTGTGCCATGTAGAAGAATTTCCTGACTACTATGGTGATGTGGTTATCATAGGAGAGACTATTGTCCACCTGTGTCCCGAGGTTTCTTATCACACTTTCAGTGTTTAGTGAGCTACCACCTATGGGGTAGTTCATGGGTACTGAGTTTTTCCCAAAGGGGATGACAATGCACTTCTTGGCATTGAGCTTGAGGCCATGACTTTGACACCAAGCATCTATCTCTGTGAGACCCTTTTGTAGAATGTCTACATCATTAGGTGATTCTGTTATGGCTCCCAGTTTGCAGTCATTTGCAAAATTCATTAGCCAAAGACCTTCTGTGTTGGCCTGCACTTCAGAGAAGTAGATGCCGAACAGGAGAGGACCCAGGACCAAACCCTGTGGTACTCCACTCGTCACTGGTCTGAAGTCAGACTTGGAGTTGGCTAATTTTACTGTGTGGGTTTTGCCAATGACCCAGTTGGCCACCCATCTTCTGACATAGGGATTTATGCCCAGTTTAGTGACTTTATCTATAATTCCAGAATGGGGGATGGTATTGAAAGCCTTGCCCTCATCTACGGCTCTAGTCAAAAAGTCTTCAAAGAAGTCAATCAGGTTTATAGATATGATCTACCTTTTACAAACCCAAACTGAGTGGGGTCCAGGATTTGGAGGTTACCTAAGTCTTTGTTTATAAGCTCCAGTATGATATGTTCCATGGCCTTGCAGGCCAGGCTCATCAGGCTAATGGGGTGGTAGTTTCCAGAGTCCATGGTGGCACCCCCTTTGTGGAGTGGGATAACTGTCACTGTGCACCATTCAGTAGACACAAAGCCTGAAGTGAAGCTATTTTTGAACATGGTATTTAGGTGGGGTGCCAGTTCATTCTGTAATTCATGCAGTACGCAGCCTGGGATGTTGTCTGGTCCCATGGATGCTGTGTTCTTGGTTTTGGAGAGTGTGGTCTTTACTTGTTCATCTGTGATTACAGGGGCTTTGCATTCTTCCGGTATTAAGATGGGCCCTTTGGAGGATCAAAAAGTCAGTTGATTAATTTATTTATGTTTTGTTGACTTGGTTGCTCAACTGGGTTAAGACCATTTTTAGTGAAGACCTGATGAGAAAATCTCCACTAAATACATGTGACTCTATATACAACAAAGCTTGATGCAGAACAAGGAAAAAATGTGAACCACCACAGTAAAGGGTCAAACCTAACCAAGACTGTTAAAACTGAGGATAAATTATTTACAGGTAAACTGCAAGATAAATTATAATGCGATGAGATATGCAAGTTGGGTAGAAAATGACAAAAGAAAAGGAAAAACAGATAACAGCGATTTCCCAATTTTCACAGTAGATGAGAGAGGAAAAATATCTATCACAAACAGCAGAAACATTCTGAATTGAAATAAATTATTTGGGCCATTTCACAGAAGATAATTTCTTAACAAATTAAAAATTAAAAGCAGATATGGCAAAAGAAGTGTACAGGAGAGAACCCAGAATTCTAAATTAACTAAAAGATGAACTAGTGAAACTATTTAAAAATCTCTGTAACAAACCATGGAAGATTAGGGAGGTACTGTTGAAATTAAAGGTGGCAGATGTGAATCTTTCATGAGAGTGGGAGCAGAAGAGAGTCAGGAAACTACAGAATGGTTATGGAACATAATGTAACAATTTCTAAAGGGAAGATTTGCTGAATACCTAGGGACAAGGATAGTACATAATCCATGGTAGTATGGATTCTCAAGGGGAAGCTCATGTTAAACAAACCCAAGGGAGTTCTATGAATAAACAGTAAAAAAAATCATAAACCAGGGCTGGGCCATGGATGTACCAATTTAGAATAAAGAAACAAATTGGCAAAGTGACCTACAGAAGAAGAATGCAGAAGTTTACTACAGTCTTAAAGCAGACCACAGTCTGTAGCCATGATAAAAAGCTGACTGCATAAAAGAACACAGAAGCTAATGGCAAACAGTATCTCTGATTATGAATTGAAATTTAGTAGTAGAATTCCACCTAGTTCATTCAGCTCAGTACAAAAAACTGGAAGGAAGGTGCAGTTTTTACAGATATCGCTAATATGCAGGCTGTCTGGTAAAGATAAAATAGGAATTGGAAAAGTTGCATGATGAGTTTTCAGATAATGGCAACTAAGATTTACATCTAAGCGATGCATACATTTGCACTTTGGGGGAAAAACAGCTCATGAGCAGTATACACTGCTGTTCATCTTTAAATACAACATTGCAATGATTATTTCCAAAGACTTAAAGGACAGGTGTCACAAGTAAAATGAGGCAGCAAAAGTTATTTTCTCTCTCTGTGCAGGGGACTGGTAAGACACCATCTTAAATACTGTGGGCTGTTCTGTAGAGACTTCTTTTCTGTAAAAATGTGAATTTTGAGGCTACTGTCTGGCAATTCAGTTTAAAAACCTAAAGCTATAGACTTCTAACAAGCGCCCCTTCATAGCCCCTGGTTTGCCCTTAGATTCCTTTAGATTTCATTTACCTCCTGTTTGTCATACTTGACCAGGCTATGCTCCTTAATCACCCTGAAAAGACACACTTAAATGTGTAGTGGGCCTACCTAACTAAAAAGTGAAAAAAATAATAAACGTAAAACCAATTCGGCAAGGACACAGGGATGAGGCTCTCAACAGAAGGGTCTTTACAACAACATCCTGAAAATGATTGAGTATCTTAAAGGACTCTGTCAATTAAAGATTCAATTACTTTTGGAAAAATACTAGTATAAAAAAGTAACACCGCTTTAATCGAGAAGTAAAATTATTTGGGTGCGATGAGAAAGATGATTAAGCATACATGGAATTGCCTTCTGCAAAAGATAATTGATTAAAGAAACAGAACAGGAGTTGATTAAAACTGACATAAAGCAAATGTAAGAATGACATGTAGATGAAAAGGTGAAATTAAAATACAAATTGGATAAAAAGTGCATGCGATGGGAAGATTATCTATAGATTAGAGCAGGTGACCAACCAGGTAGAGCCAAGTTATCTTTCTCTATTTTTATATTCTGTATTTCTAGTTAAGAGTGTTCAGTCCTGGGTAATTTCCAGTGTAGATGAAAGGGGAACATATACACCTCCCACTTTAAGGATTCGAAAAAAGGATACATACATACTCAGTACATATGCTTGCATGACCAGCATTATAAGGTCATACTCTAGGACAGATATGTAGAAACCTGAATTTCTGTGGCTAAGATGATGAACTACTTTGAAGGAAATCTGATTTTTAGGTATGCTAAATTACCATGTGACTGCACCACTGACTAAAGTGCACTAGCTTTGGGGGGGTTCCTTGGTCCCAAGTGTGACTTAATGTGGGAGCATAAATATCAAACCACGACTAAACCATTAACTAATAGGAAGAGCGGCAAATTTGGTAAAATCCATGAGTAATTACTATAAAATCACTGAAAGTTTATAAAATAAAAATGGATATATATATATATATATATATATATATATATATATATATATACTTTCATCCAAAATACGTTTAGACATCATCAGATAAAATAATTAAGTCAAATGATCACCTTTATACAATGCAGTTGTCAAGTGAACATTTAAACTAGAATGGAGCCAACTTGTGGCAGCAAACTAAAAATAAACAATGTGTTTTATGAACAATTAAACACACCTAAAATATGCTTAAATAACTAAAAATCACATGCATATGCCTACTATTTAGTTATAAGGCCAGTGAATGTCCAATATGCAGTGTCACTGAACTGTAAACACACCTTTTACAATCCGGAACTAGACATAGTACTTTCAAATAAAAAACGTGTTAATTTAGTTTGAATAAGCTTTTATTCTAAGAATGCTATTAATAGAGATAATGTCATTCAAGCCTGGGGGCGAGGTAGTATCTAGGAAGATCTGCCACCACAGTTCTCACTGTTCCAATAATATGGACCATGGACCACCTTATGGACTACCTTCCACCTTTTCTATGATTGCAAACTGAAATTTATGTTCATTATTCTTTTCGGTATGCTTATACAGGGTGTTAGTGTACTTCTGTCAATCATATGTTCATAAATGCGCTGTCTCAATTTTGTCTCTGTGTTGCCACTATAAAAGGCAGGACAGCAAGAGCACAGAGCAACATAAATAACACCTGCGGTTTGACAATTGAACTGACGTATATTTTTATACATTTATTACTGGCTTGGATCTCATCGGCATAGTAAATATAATGGCATTATGAACAAAAGCCGCATTTTGACATTTTTCCGGTTTTAATAATCCGGGTACTGGAAATGTGATCAAATATGCTTTTAAAATTAGTACCCTGTTTATATAAAATTTTTCACCATGCTCCCAGCACTTCATAGGTGTTGTTGTCCTTGCGAATGAGCTGCCAGTTCTTATTAATGATGTCCAAAATACGATCACTATCAACACTATAGGTAGTGACAAAAGGGTGGGCATTTCCTGAACTACACGTTGAACTACCATGTGCAACATTTTTATACACTGCCTGTTCAACCTGACCTGCTGGAAATGCTGAAGTTATTGCCATTTATTCTGAATTATTAACCCCAGATGCATAAGACCCCAGTTTGCATAACAATGGGGCATAAAAACCTGAACAACGCTTTCTAGTAATCTCATATTTAATAACTGCAGTCAACTTAGCCAGACACCCTCTATTAGAAAACATCAAAGACAGGTTATTGCACTCCTCGGTAAAACTATTGTAATTGGTAACCATTGTAATTGGTAACCATCCTAGTGGTGCAGACCATTTGCCCTTTTATGATGGCCCACTTCTAATGAAAATGGTGATTACCATTGAAATGTCATAATAAGTTTGTTTCTGGTATATTTTTGCAGGCAAAGTCTGAGAATTGTTATCCTTGGCAAGCTGAACATCTAAATATGCCACAGTGTTACCTGTGACTAAATGTATGAATTGTAAAAATGATGTTGTATTATTGATGTATTTAATGATATCTTCAATCATGGCCATTAGACCAGCCCAAACAATAAAAATGTCATTTAGGTATCTGGTTTACATCATCGTATACTTAAAATATATACTAGTGTAAAGATAACGACAGTGGTGTAGCTAGAGTTTGTGCCACCCAGTGCTGTCTTTAAGTTTGTTGTCCTCCCCACTCACAAAATCATGGCCAAATGCCCCCCCCATACACACACACCCCCCACAGCCATTCCATTGTCCCATTAGCTATTTCTCCCCATTTACCACAAACACTGTAATGTGCATACTGCTTTATGCTTTACTTCTATGATTATTTGGATTTCAGTTAAAACTTTTATTTTACATTTTATAGCAAAAACACTGACAGACGTCAGCTAAACAAAGCAATACAGTCTCACAATGAAAACAGACTAAGCATTAAAACTTCATTGCCCTTGAAACTCACATTCAAAGAAAATGCATCTGACCAGTGGCAGATAACTTTTACCTTTGGGCTGTTTCCAAATCATACATATTTAGGACCATGCAAACATCTTTCTGATTGTATTAAATTATATTCCTTGTGTAATACAGCACACTTATTAGAGCATGTTTTAAATTTATTGTTCTGAACATTTTTCCAGTAAGCAATGAAACAAAATGTATGAACCAATAATGACAAAACTGCCCAATTCAGAACATTTCCGTCATAAAAGTCTATTCAAACTTCTGTCATTACAATCTACCAATATCAGTAAATATGCACAACCTCTGCAGAAGTAAAAATCATCTAAATAATTCCACATTAAAGAGATCTGTAACTCATGAGGAGGTTACTGCCAGCAAACAACTTTATTTGTAGATAAAACAATGAAATATAAAGTGCATGTTGCCTTTTAAGAATAAATTGCCTATGTTATATTAAAAAAATTATGAGCTAGTAATATTGTAATAGGGAATGGATGGCAAACTCATAACAGGTTCATAGTTACTAAGTATCTCCTCCAAAGGAGGACATTCTCAGAACTATAGCATCCACTCCCTTTAAAGTGCAACACAGTACAATATCAGCAATCCATTTACATACTATTGGAGTAGAACCCACAGCCTTCTGCATCAAAAGCAAGTATACTACCTGGTGTGCTACTAATGATGCAAACAGACTTGGCATAAGCAGCACTAAACTTCTACTCCCCTGAAGCTCTGAGCTCCTTATAAAATCCACTTGACACTCAATTAAATCTCTTAACTTTGCAGTACAAGAAATCTGGAAAAAGCCAAAATTTATTGGGAAGAGGGGACAAAGGTACAAAACCAGAGACACATTTTAAACATTTTTATTTTATTATTATTTTATTTTACATTTATTGACTGGGATAGTCTGTCTGGGTGGAAGCCCATTTTCAGTGGAGGCCCATGGAGAAAAGCTCAAAAAAAAAGTTACAGTGTAGATTTTACAAAAGATTTACAGAATTATTTAAGGAAAATAAAAGAAGTGTACATTCTAAGCACTTTAGATTGGTAAAAAATAGTGCTTGCATAATTTTAGAAAGTTGTTAGAATAAAGTGTTTTGTGTTATCGTGGGCTTCTTGAAAGATAGGAAGGCTGAAACTTAAATGGCTGTTATTATTTAGTGCATTCACTGATTTGCCAGAAAACAACAAATTGTAAGAGGAACAGACTAAATGCATAAGCCAAACATTCCAAACATTCTGTAAAAACCTGGACAGTTGAGAGCTAAGGACTCAACTCCTTGAATCACAAATGGTGGTATGAGTAGAGAATTCAGGCTCTTGTTTCTTGTACCTAAGGTACAGGGCTTGAGCCTGAGTAACACTAACCACCAGGTATACCTAACTGGGGCATTTTACACACACACACACACACACACACACACACACACACACACACACACACACACACACACACACACACACGCATAATCATCCTCAGAGGAGAAGATCCTTCTGACACGAAAGAATTGTGACTTGGGGATATTCCTTATAATGTGATTTGGGTGTAAGCTGGTAGCTTACAAGAGACTGTTGTACTAAGGATATTTGCGAAATAACTGGGTAGTCAAAGTATTGTCCACATTCCTGCTGATCCTGACATCTAAAAAGTGAATTTCTTGATGGTCCATGTTAAGAGTATCTTCAATACCCCACTTATTATCGTTGAGGTATTGAACAAACTCAAAAAGAAAAGTAGTATCCACTTGCCAGATCAGCCAACAGTCATCCAGGTATCGCCACCAAATATCCATATCATTCAAGTGTATATTATGAGAATCATCATATATAAGGATATCCTCCCGGTATCCCATAAAAAGGTCAGCATAAATGGGGGCGAAAGACGTCCCCATGGCTGCACCTTTAACCTGCCAGTAACATTCCTTCTGAAAATAAAAGATGTTTTTGGTGAGGACATGTTCCGCCATACAGACTAACAGAGTATTAAACCTCAAAGGATATAGGTTTGCCTTATTCAGCCAGTATTGAAGACCCTCAAGCCCTGTCTAGTGTGGAATATTTGTGTACAGGGCGGTAACATCCAAGGTACACAAAATCCACTCAGGTTCCAATTGGATATCACTAATAATTCTAAGAAATTCTGTTGTATCCTTAATCCTAGATCTAATTAAGGGTAGGAGTGACTGCAGATATCTGATGAGGAATTCTGATAAAGGCTCTGTAAGTGAGCCGATACCAGAAACTATTGGTCTGCCAGGTGGTTTCTCTTTCTTTTTTACTTGGAGCGTGACAATTGGATCGAAAGGTCGTTGTGGCGTACAACTTTTTGACATTATACTTTCAGGTGAATTGTGTATGGGTTTCTGTTAGGTTGGTCTTCAGAACTGCTGCCCTGGACTATTAAGGTGATAACAGGACAGAAAGAGCGTTGTGGCATTTGGATTGTTGTGGATTTGCTGGACATTATATTGGCAAACATTTGATTAGTAAATATATTTTTTTCTTTTCTGCTGAATCATGGACTTTATTGGACTGATTCATATACAAACTTTTTAATTTAATTCACAAAGTGTACAGTCAATGGAAAATGTTATGTTTCTGAATGACACTGTTTATATTATTTGCTTTCCAATTAATAGAAGGTAAGGAGCAGGTTTATCTCGGTCATTGGTCAAAATTGATTTTTTTGAAAAACAATGTAAGTGACATTTTGGATCAAGATCTAATAAGAAGGATGCTTGTTGGTTACTTTTTATAGTGCAACTCTTGCATGCGGAACATATTGTGAATTTATACACTTTTGCAATTAACATTATCTGACTTACATATAAGATAGGGGTCTCTGGTTTATGTGTTCAAACTAATTAGCTAGACTAATTGGGATTATTTAATAATTGTTTTCAAACTGTATTACTAAATCAGAACCTTTCTTTCCCTTTTGGAAGTATTTAATATGGATTTGGAGACTATATTGCAGAGTTTATCTGCTGATAAAAATGATCTCCAATTATGTGGTATATATGAAGGTAAAGGTTCTGATACAGGGGACACTAGGGATCTGGCTGATGTATGCAGAAATCTTTTTTCACAGTTAACTAAAAGCATGACAAGCTTACATAATTCAGTTTGGCATCTTAAATTGTTTAAGGCTTATGAGGCCAAAAACATAACTCCTAGGGGCCTCAGAATTAGGTTCTAACCTTATGTCAGTAATCCTGACCAAATTTTACTTGAACAATGCACACAAGCACAGCAGGATGCAACTATGTCCTTTGTCAGAATACTATCATCTTTTTATGAACATTCAGTACAGATTAATATATCAGAAACTAAAACGGATTGGTAATGACATTAAAGTATATGAAGGTTAGAAATTATATCAGGATTGTCTTCAAAAATTATCTAAGGATATATTAGCTATGGAAAAAAATCTTAGAAATAAAAAACTGCATAAATTTCAAAGGGATTTAAAGGATTATGAGCAGGGCAAACCCTTTGGATTTAAGAAAAATGTTACTTTTTCAGATGGGGAGAACAGGATGGCCAGGCCCAGGAGAAAAAGACAGAGATCAATACTCAAAAAATCCATATCCGATTATAGCAGTACTTCAGGGGAGGAGTTCTCCATGGCTGAGATGGACCAAGGGCTCACTCAGGGGTCCCCAGCCCATAAAAAACAGAAGAATGTTATGGCCCCTTTAGATCTAGGACATGGAAAGGTGGGAGAAAACATAACAAGTGTCGAAAATTTGGAAACATTACTGCAAATGATCATTCCCAAACAATAGAATGTTCTAATGTCCTTAACATTTCTTCTGTTACATTGTCTGAAACTGCCATTAAACTTTTGAATAAGGGATTAACATATGTTCCTGGTATTTATGTTCATGAAGATTCTGTGGTTAAAGATATTCTGTCATTCTGTCGGCAGTTGAATTTGAAACTATTTTTTGGTTCACAGGATACCTCTCAATTATCTACTGACTTTAGTTTTAAAAAAATCGGATTTTCAACCTCTCATGGATAAATATTTGGCAATTTTTCAAAAATCTGTTCTTAAAAATCTACATTTTCATGGGTATGAGTCTCGTATGTTGGGCCACAATCTATCTGAGGCTGAACAGCAAATGCTTCATGAGCTTCAAGATAACCATAATATAGTCATTGTTCCAGCTGACAAAGGGGAAGCGGTCGTAGTTATGGACATGGAATACTACTTAACAGAGGCCTACAGACAACTTAGGAATGCCTTATATTATATACCCATGCCCTTAGATCTGACCAGTCATTTTTAAAAAAGAAATTGATTCTTTTTTGGAGCTGGCTGCTGAGGAAGGAATAATTAGTACATCTGTTTTACAGCATTTGAAAGTTAATGATCCTCAGAAAGAGATACTTTATTTGCTGCCTAAAATTCACAAAAAATTAGAGAAACCACCTGGCAGACTAATAGTTTCTGGTATCGGCTCACTTACGGAGCCTTTATCAGAATTCCTCACCAGATATCTGCAGCCACTCCTACCCTTAATTAGATCTAGGATTAAGGATACAACAGAATTTCTTAGAATTATTAGTGATATCCAGTTAGAACCTGGGTGGATTTTGTGCACCTTGGATGTTACCGCCCTGTACACAAATATTCCACACTGGGCAGGGCTTGAGGCTCTTCAATACTGGCTGAATAAGGCAAACCTATATCCTATGGGATTTAATACTCTGTTAGCCTGTATGGTGGAACATGTCCTCACCAAAAACATCTTTGATTTTCAGAAGGAATGTTACTGGCAGGTTAAAGGTACAGCCATGGGGGAATCTTTCACCCCCATTTACGCTGACCTTTTTATGGGATACTTGGAGGATATCCTTATATATGATGATTCTCATAATATATATACTTGAATATTACGGATATTTGGCGGCGATACCTGGATGACTGTTGGCTGATCTGGCGAGCGGATACTACTTATCTTTTCGAGTTTGTTCAATACCTCAACGATAATAAGTGGGGTATTGAATTTATTCTTAACATGGACCATCAAGAAATTCACTTTTTAGATGTCAGGATCAGCAGGAATGTGGACAATACTTTGTCTACCCAGGTATTCCGCAAATATCCTCAGTACAACAGTCTCTTGGAAGCTACCAGCTTACATCCAAATGACATTATAAGGAATATCCGCAAGTCATAATTCCTTCATGTCAGAAGGATCTGCTCCTCCAAGGATGATTATGCACATCACAAACAAGATTTGATACACAGATTCAAGGCTAGAGGCTATAAACCTGGATACATTTCATCAGCTTGTAGTTGGGCTACTGGGCAGGATAGGTCACAATTATTGACATATCGTGACAAAACTCCAAAATCAGATAACACCATCAGGGTTGTCACAACATATGGCAGAAATAAACATGCCATTAGAAATGCCATCAACAAAAATTGGAATATTCTTTTGGCTAATGAGGAATGATCTAATATCCTGACTGAGCAATGCAAATTTTCATATCGCAGAGGCAAAACATTAGGATCTTATTTTAACCACTATAAATCTAAAACGCAACAGCATCCTAAGTCAGAACAATTAACCATTACATGGGGATAAACTGGTGGGTTCAATTTCTTGTGGACATTGCTCCTTTTGAAAATATATGTATAAATCCAAGGAATTTTCAAGCAAAAATAAGAAATCTGTGTATAAAATCAGACATTTTGCCAACTGCGGAACGGACTGGGTGGTCTATTTGGCCACCTGTTCCTGTTCCCCATTTTATGTTGGCCAAACATCTAGGACTTTTAGAATTAGAATGTCAGAACATATGGGGGACATTCAGAATAAACATTTTGACTAATGCACTTTACAGACATGTTCGTATACAGAAATCAGCCATATTTCATTTTTGCATCATTGACAAAATATGGAGTGATAGATCACAAAAACAGGGTTGGCACAGCATATTGAATGACATGGAAAAGAGATGGATAATTAATTTAGGGGCTCTGTTTACACCAGGTCTTAATGATCATTTGTGAAAACATTAAGGACAAGCTGGTGTATCTTTTTATACTCATTATTCATGTTTTAGTGTGAATAACTATATACTTTTTAATGCTATACAGGGTCTCTTTATTCTTGCCCCACATCCTTATATGGTCAAATGTCTGTGCCTTTAAATGACTTTTGTGTGCTTAACTCTTTAATTAATTAATTATCTAATGAATGCTGGCAGTATAAATTAGTGTTTTGCATTGTGGAATGGTAAATCACTGATGAAGGCTGAATTGCCGAAACCGGTTTGATTTTTCTTTAAATAAACCGTGTATTTCACTCTTTTGGTGCTGAACCCATTATTTGGATTTAACTTACTTGGAACCAGAACAAGCAAAAAGGTCACAGAGCAATAAAAATGAATTAAAACAGCCTTATGTGAAATTTGAGCAGTAACAACAATATCCCCTTACTTGGAACAGGCAGCAAAAGTATTTTAAAATTGTGTGGGCTGACAGGAAGAAGAACAGCACGCACAGACCTGATGCGACCAGACGAATAGGATGTGATGATAGGGGACTGTTCTTAAAGAAGAACACCCTTAAAAAACAGTTGTTTTTTTTTTTTTCATTAAAACTATGTGACAGTCCCAAAAGTGCCGCCTGGGGCAGACAACCCCTCTGCCCCCCCCCCCCCGAGCTACGCCACTGGATAACGATGTTCTCACGAGGCCATAATAATATTGGCATAAAGGGGCCACATGCTGCCCCCATAGCAATGCCAGTCTGTTGTTTAAAATACTGGCCCTCAAAATAGATATAATTATTCTGAAGAACTATATCCACCAGGTGACTGAGAGTGTTAATTGTATCCTGGTTTAAACCAAAATTGGCTGCAAAATAGTCAGTGAACCTTTCTATTCTGATATTATGAGGAATACAGCTGAACAAATCTTTAACATCAATTGTAATAAATATTCCATCAAATTGCTCTTGCGACTGATTGCCACTGCTTTAAAAAATCCCATGAATCCCTGCACAAATGTGAAATTTTATACACCAGAGACTTCAAGGTGCAATCAATGTATGTGGCTATGAAACTCATCTTTCAGTTTATTTATGAATTTTGGGCATACCAAATATTGTAGGCATCCTGGGACTCTCCATATGCATATAATGATATTTCATTGCTGTAATTTGACCCTGCAAGAGCATATCTTAAAGATAATAATCAATTTCTTTATATGAAATGTTAACCTTGTTCAATGAAGCTTCAATGTAGGTGTCACTGAATAACAGACGCAACATGCGTTGTTCATAATCAAATTAGCCCATGATTACCATACCCCCACCCTTGTCAGGGTACAGGATTCTTAACTGGTGCCCATCCTTTAGTTTATTAATAAGGCATTGTTGATCTATATTAAGGTTATAACTGCATGTTCTATAATAGTTATTGAGCAAAAACCTTAGCTCCATCATACAAACCCTCTCAAATAAATCAAGGGTGGGGTGTAAGACAGGGTAATAAGTACTTGGAGCTCTCAAGCAACCTTCACAAATGACATTATTAGACTTACTATGGAGCATTGCTATTTTCAGACTTCTTATAAAAAGTTTAAGCTCTCATATGATTTTTGTAATGTGCGTTCATCTAGTGGGGACAAAAGTGTATCCCCTACTAAACAATTCAGCATTCCCATTAGTTATAGGATAGTTACTGTAATTGTAAGTTTTGAAATCATTCATATCATTAGAAATGATGGAACACTTCTTAGATTTAACTCTTACTATATCACCCTGGATTAGCATCTCTGCTAGTTCTGATCCCTCCAATTGTATGACCTTGATTGCTGTTGCTGGGCTTGCCTGGATGGAACAAAGTAAATACTGGTGTTGTTTGCTCACCCAGTCTAATATATCTGGGGTTAATAATTCAGAAGAAATGGCAATGACTTCAGCACTGCCAACAGGTCAGGTTGAACAGGCAGTGTACAAAAATGTTGCACGAGGTAGTTTAACATATAGTTTGGGAATCGGTTACCCTTTTGTCACTACCTATAGTGGTGATAGTGATCGTATTTCGGACATCATTAATAAGAACTGGCAGCTTATTATCAGGGAGAGCAGCGCCTACAAAGTGCTGGGAGCATGGTGAAAAATTATATATAAACAGGGTACTAATTTTAGACAACCCTCTCCTCTTACCTCCCAACACTCAGACTTACGAGAGATGCACTTATATATTCAAATTGGAAGCCATGCATTCTCCAGCCAAGACCGGAATAGCTGGTCAAGCGGAGAAGGTCAACACTTGCACCACACCACATGCAACATATACTCCTTCAGAACACACACCAGCAGTGCCTTCACATAAAAACACAAACCACACACCCACCTTCGTGGAGGCTCTCAAAAAAATCTACCCAAACAACAGAGACCTCCAAGGCAGAAATGCACATGACCACCACAACACAACACTAATCATGAGACACATAACTCTCCTAAACAGTGTGCCACTCAACCAAAGCCCATAAGGCAAAATAGCATGCCCAACACACTAGTCATAGGTGACTCGATAGTGAGGCACACTTATGTTCCACTCACTAGGTTGAATAAGGAGAAAGCAACAGTCAGCTGCCTGTCGGGTACCAGGATCTGCCACATAATGCATGCACTCAGGTCCCTCAACAACAGGTACAAATATGACTCTGTCATTGCACATGTGGGTGTGAATGACCTGAGACGTACCTCCCTGGACTACATGAAAAGAGACATGGAGGAGCTCTTGGATTATGTAGCCAGGTGGATATGCCCCTAGCCCTGAGCAGCAACCTACCATCACCCAGAATGATACCACAGTACAAGCAGAAAATGATTGATTTCAACAACTGGCTAAGTTTCTGGTGTCATTCTAAGGGGATCCAGTATCTGCCCAAGATGACGTGATTGACAGACCTTGATGCTTTGCCAGAAATGGCCTGCATCTGTCACCCCCGGGATTCAGGATACTGGCCAAAGCTCTTGCCACCTCTATAGTGCCTTTTTAGGTGGTGTTCCAAAGACCAAATTACCACCATAACAGCTACAAAAAATGCATTCTGATGGTCAAGCTGCTCAATGCTAGAAGTCTAAATCTCAAAATGCACTCACTTGAACCACTCCTTAAAATGGCGGACATCGACATTTGTGCTGTAATAGAGACCTGGTTCAAGGCAGCAGAAAGCACCCCTACACTACCAGGCTATAACTCATTCCACACCCTTCGGCCCCAGAACTTGGACCGAAGCTCCAAAGAGGGTGATGTTTCATTTTCATAAAGGATGTGCACACCTCCAAACTGGAAGCCCAACATCATGCATCAGAGATACTTCAGGTGCAGCTAACATTGGGAAGGACAGTGATTCAGGTCGTAGACTGTTATAGGTCCCCAACCCTGTCCCAAGACTCACACTCCACGTTAAGCACCCTGGAGAATATTAGGGTCCAACCTAACACTCTCATAATAGGTGACTACAACTACCCCTCCTTTAAATGGGAAAACTACTCATGTAGTAATAGGTGACTCTATAGTCAGGCACACTGACATCCCACTCACTAGGCTGGACAAGCAGAAGGTTACTGTCAGCTGCCTGTCAGGAGCCAGAATCCGCCACATAACACAAGCACTCAGGTCACTCCAGAACAAGTACAAATATGACTCTGTCATTGTTCATGTTGGTGTGAATGACTTGAGACGTACCTCCCTGGACTACATGAAAAGAGGCATGGAAGAGCTCTCTGATCATGTAGCCCAGGCTGGTATGACCCTGACCCTGAGTAGCATCCTGCCCTCACCAAGAATGATACCTCAGTAGAATTAAAAAATGATCAATATCAACAATTGGCTAAGCTTCTGGTGTCATTCAAAGGGGATCCAGTGTCTGTCAGCCTGGGACAACATGCTCGACAAGCCACGTTGCTTCACAAGAGACGGCTTGCACCTGTCACCCCTAGGCTTTCGAATACTGGCCAAGGCTCTTGCTGCCCCCATAGTGCCATTTTTAGGCAAGGCTCAAAAGTCAACCCCACCTCCATAAACAGCACAATTAACAAAAAACTGAGGGTTATGCTACTCAATGCCAGGAGTTTAAATCTCAAAATGCACGCACTCGAAGCACTCCTCAGTATGGAGAATGTCAACATCTGTGCAGTAACTGAAACCTGGCTCAAGGCTCCAGAGAGCACCCCAGCACTACTGGGCTACAACACATACCACACATTCCAGCCACAGAACACGGACCAAAACACAAAAGGAGGGAGTGTATCCATATTCATCAAGGATACCTACACCTCCAGGTTAGTGGTGCAGCATGATATCTCTGAGATCATCCATGTGCAACTAACATCAGGAAAATCTGCAATGCAAATTGTGGCCTGCTACAAATCATGCTCCATGACCCAGGACCACCACTTCACCTTTCTGAAGAAACTGGAAAGCATGAAGGTCCTACCGAACACCCTGATACTGGGCGATTTCAATTACCCTACCATAACCTGAGAAAACTACTGGAGTACAAACTCCCAGGCCCAGCGCTTCCTGGAATTCATCAACTCAAATGCCCTGGATCAGCTGGTAAACTCCCCTACCAGAGGTGAAAACATACTGGACCTGGTCATCACCAACTTGGATGACAGGTGTTCCACACCGGAGGTCAACCCGTCACTGGTTAGATCAGACCATAAACTAATTACTCTGGATGTCAACACCCCACCACCACCCCCAACTAAGGAAACCACAGTAAAAAACTTTTCTAAAGCAAACTTCACCTTACTTAAGACAGAGGCAGGAAGTTTCACAGCCCCCACGCTAAAGGATAATACTGCCCAAGATGCAGAAACCTTTACAAATGCACTCTTTGAGCACCTACAAAGATGCATGCATCGTGCCATCCCTAGCAAAACCAAGACTCACTCCTCTAAGAGACGGAAACCAGTCTGGTGGACCCCTGCCATAAACAGGCTATACAATAGAAGGAGGAAACTAAAAAAAGCAAATCCCAAGAAGAAAAGACATCCCTGATCAGTATCAGTAAGAAACTAAGGTCCCTCATAAAATCATCCAAGGCTAACTTCGAAAGAAAAATACCCAAGGATTCAAAAGATAACCACAAAGCCTTCTTTAGCTATGTTAAGAATCTAAGTGGCAACTCGCAGGTATGCACTGAATTAGTGCAAAATAGCACAAAATATACAGAACCTACTGATATTGTCAACATCCTGGCGGATAGATTCAGTGCAAACTTCACCCCCCTCTCACCCCCAAAAGAGCCCACAACAATACCAGAAAAGTGTAGTGTGCCAGAAATCACAGACGCACAGGTGGAAACAGCCCTTTCAAAAGCCAAAAACACAGTGTCAATGGGACCAGATGGTGTCCCAGTCTGTGTCTTGCATGAACTACAGAATGAATTAACCCCCCACCTAAACACGCTGTTCAGCCTCAGCATCTCCACAGGCTACATGCCCACAGAATGGCACACAGCAATGGTTATTCCACTCCACAAAGGAAGGGCCACAACTGACCCTGGTAACTATCACTCCATAAGCCTGACTAGCCTGGTCTGCAAAGGCTATGGAGCGCATCATCATGGAACTCATTAACAAAGACATTGGGAACCTCCTTGACCTGACCCAGTTCGGATTTGTTAAGGGCAGATCATGCCTACTAAACCTGGTTGACTTCTTTGAGACAGTCACCAAGGTCATAGATGAGGTAAAGGTGGTTCACACAGCCTACCTTGACCTCGCCAAAGCTTTTGACACCATTCCCCACTCAGGTATTACTGAAAAAATCACCAGCCTGAACAAAACCCCCTACATCATGAAATGGGTTGCCAACTGGCTTACAGACAGAACTCACACGGCAAGAATAGCGGGCTCCAGGTCCGACTTTAAACCAGTCACAAGTGGTGTCCCACAAGGCTCAGTCCTGGGACCCCTACTGTTCAGCATATACTTCTCAGAAGTACAGGAAAACACAGTAGGACTATGGCTAACCAAGTTCGCCGATGACTGCAAACTGGGAGCCATAATTGACTCTCCGGCTGACATGGACATCCTCCAAAAGGGCCTTACTGAGATGGACACCTGGTGTCAAAGTCATGGCCTCAAGCTAAATGCCAAAAATGCATAGTCATCCTGTTTGTGAAAAACAAAATATCCACGAATTACCACATAGGTGGCAGCCCCCTTAATACAGAAGAGGTAATAAGAGATCTGGGGACCAGGTAGATAGTAATCTCTTCTTTGCAATCATATTGCCAAAGTAGTTAGGAAATCCTTCTATGTGGCCCTTCTAATTACTAAAGGGTTCACATCTAGAAATAAAGAGGTTATAGGTTCATAGGTAGGTACTAGGCTATCAGCCCTAGGGCCTATACAAGCCCAGCCAAAAATGTACCCTGGCTTTCGCCACCCAAGAAAATTATTTTCCTGTGCCACTGTTGAGCAGTGCCACAGAAGTGATCCCTGGGGTGAATTTCCTATTTCCTATCCAATCATCAAGATTTTTCTTGAAGAGTGCTAATGAGGAGCTTTGTTTGATATAGATAGGTAATTTATTCCAGAGTATGGGAAATCTCTGGGACAGGAATCTATCCCTTCGGCATGTTCTGTTTATTGTGATGACAAGGTTTAGGTCCCTAGAGCATGTAGCTCAAAGGGATTTGGATTTCTTTAAATGGAGCATGTCCAACAGCTCTGGGTGTGACATAGCTTTGTATGTTAGGCAGAGATCACCTCTGAGTAGGCGATATGTGATGGAGTAAAGCTGGAGTTTTTTGAGACAGTCTGTCTAGGGCATCTGTTTGAGGCTGGTAATCCTCTTAGCGAGGTATTTCTGCGGCCTTTCCAGTTGTTGTAGATGTCTTGTGAGGTACATACCAAAAGGGGCGTTGTACTCTATAATGGGTCTAATGAGTGATGAGTAGAGGGGAACAATGACCTCTTTTTTTTCTGGATGAGAAACCTTTTGTGATGAGGTTTGCCACGTAGAAGGATTTCCTGACTACTGTGGCGATGTGATTATCAGAGGAGAGACTACTGTCCACCTGTGTCCCAAGGTCTCTTATCACACTTTCGGTGTTAAGTATACTACCGCCTATGTTGTAGTTCATAAGTACAGAGTTTTTACCAAAGGGGATGACAATGCACTTTTTGGCATTGAGCTTGAGGCCATGGCTTTGACACCAGGCATCTGTCTCAGTGAGGCCCTTTTGTAGGATGTCCACATCGTTAGGAGTTTCAGTTATGACTCCTAGTTTGCAGTCATCTGCGAACTTCATTAGCCAAAGACCTTCTGTGTTAGCCTGTACTTCAGAGAAGTAGATACCAAACAGGAGAGGACCCAGGACTGAACCCTGTGGTACTCCACTTGCCACTGGTCTGAAGTTGGATTTGGAGTCTGCGACTTTCACAGTGTTGGTTCTGTCAGTGAGCCAGTTGGCAACCCATCTTGTGACATAGGGATTTATACCTAGTTTAGTGAGTTTATCAATAATTCCAGAGTGGGGGATGGTATTGAAAGCCTTGGCAAGATCTAGATAGGCTGTGTGAACCACCTTACCCTCATTTACGGCTTTGGTGACTGCTTCAAAGAAGTCTTTCAGGTTTAGGAGACATGATCTGCCTTTTGCAAACCCAAACTGGGTGGGGTCCAGAGTTTGGAGATTACCAATATCTTTGTTTATAAGTTCCATGATGATATGTCCCATGGCCTTGCAGACCAGGCTCATCAGGCTAATGGAGCGGTAGTTCCTGGGGTCCATGGTGGCTCCCCCTTTGTGGAGTTGGATAACCGTCGCTGTGCGCCATTCAGTGGGCACAAAGCCTGAGGTGAGGCTATGATTGAACACGGTACTTAGGTGGGGTGCCAGTTCATTCTGTAGTTCATGTAGAATTCAGCCTGGGATGTTGTCTGGTCCCATGCATGCCATGTTCTTGGCTTTGGAGAGTATGGTTTTTACCTGTGCAGCCGTGATTACAGGAACTTTGCATTCTTCTGGTATAGAGATGGGCCTATTAGGGGGTGAGAGGGGGGTAAAGTTAGCACTGAATCTATTTGCCAGGATGCTGACAATATCAGTTGGGTCTGTATATTTAGTGCCATTGTGCTGTAACTCAGAGCAGATCTGAGTGTTGCCATTGAGATTCTTGACATAGCTATAGAATGCTTTGTGGTTGTCTTTAGAATCAGTGGTGATTTTGTTTTCATAACTAGCTTTGGAGGATTTTATGAGGGATCACAGCTTCTTACGGAGGCTGACCAGGGAGCTCCTCCACTCATGGGATTTTACTCTTTTTTGCAACAGTTTCTTCCTTCTGTTGTACAGTTTGTTTATGGCAGGGGACCACCAGATTGGCTTCCTTGTTTTGAAGGATAGCGTCTTGGTTCTGTTTGGGATAGCACGGTCCATGCACTTGTGTAAGTGCTTATAAAGTGCAATTGTGTAGGATTCAGTAGTCATAACTGTATTGTTCAGTGCCCCCCTACTCATCACTCATCAGACCCATCATAGATTACAATGCCCCATTTGGGATGTACCTCACAAGACACTTCCAACAGCTGGAAATACCACAAAAGTACCTCACCAAGAGGATTACTGGCCTCAAACATATGTCCTATGCAGCCCGACTGAAAGAACTCCAGTTGTACTCAGTGACATATCGCTTACTCAGAGGTGATCTCTGCCTGACTTACAAAGCCATGTCCAACTCAGAATTGATGGACATGCTCCACCTAAAGAAATCCAAGTCATTGCGAGCCACGTGTTCTAGTGAGCTAAACCTCACCACAACAATAAATAGAATATGCTGGAGGGATATATTCCTGTCACAGAGACTCCCCATGCTTTGGAACAAAATTCCAAACTACATTAGGCAGAGCCCTTCACTAACACTCTTCAAGAGAAACCTTGACGAGTGGATGGGTAACAGAAAATACACCCCTGGGATCACTTCATTGGCTCTGCTTGACAGAGGATCAGTTAATTAATCAATGGGGTGGCGAAAGTCGACACACTCTGGTTAGCCTTATAAATGCCCTCGGGCAGATAGCCTAGTACCTACCTATGAACCTATGTACCAATACACTTGCCCAACGTTTCCTGGAATTCATTAATTCCAATGCCCTGGATCAGCTTGTTCTTACCCCCACTAGAGGTAGCAACATCCTTGACCTGGTCATTACTAACATGGTGACCGTTGCTCTACACCAATAGTCAACTCCTCCCTGGTTAGATCTGACCACAAACTAATTATCTTGGAAATCCAGACCCCTCCCACCCCACCCACCCCCGCAAAGGTAACCACCATGAAAAATTTCTCCACAGCTAACTTTGGGCTGCTAAAAACAGAGGTGTCACGGCACCCATGCAAATGGAGAATAGTTGCAAGACCGCCAAATCATACACCAATGCAGTGTACAAACACATACACAAATGCATGGATCTCACCATACTCAATAGAACCAAGATGCTGTCCTCCAAAAAAAGGAAGCCAATCTGGTGGTCCACTGCCATAAACAAACTCTACAACAAAAGGAGGAAACTGATGTGGAATAAGGTGAACTCCCAAGACTGGAAAATCTCCCTTATCAGCCACAACAAAAAGTTGCGATCCCTCATCAAATCCTCTAAAGCTAGCTATGAAAACAGAATTGCAGCAGATAGTAAAGACAACCACAAGGCCTTCTATAATTATGTAAAGAATCTCCACGGCAATACCCAGATTTGCTCTGAGCTACTGCACAATGGTACCTCCTATACCAAGCCAATAGATATTGCCAGTAAACTGGCCGACAGATTCTGTGCCAACTTTACCCCCCCCCCACAGAGGACCAATTACAATACCAGTAGATTGCCAGGCACCCAGTATTACTGCCGCACAGGTTAAAACAGCACTGTCCAAGGCCAAGAATACAGCTTCTATGGACCTGACAATATCCCTGGCTGTGTTCTACATGAACTACAGAGTGAACTGACATCTTACCTGTGTGCCCTGATAAATCACAGCCTCACCTCAGGCTTTGTCCCTACCGAATGGCGCACTGCTATAGTCATCCCTCTTTACAAAGGAGGAGCGACTACAGACCCTGGGAACTATTGCCCCATTAGCTTGACAAATCTGATATGCAAAGCTATGGAATGCATCATCATAGACCTAATAAACAAGGATTTTGGGAATCTCCAAACTCTGGATCCCACACAGTTTGGTTTTGTGAAGGGTAGATCATGCCTGCTCAACCTGGTTGACTTCTTTGAGTCAGTCACCAGAGATGTGGATGAAGGCAAGGTGGTTCATACAGCCTACCTTGATCTGGCCAAGGCCTTTGCCACCATTCCCCTCTCAGGAATCATAGAAAAATTCACTAAGCTAGGCATCAACCCCTACATCACTAGGTGGGTTGCAAACTGGCTCACAGATAGAACCCACAGTGTGAAAGTAGCTGACTCCAAGTCAGACTGCCGACCCATCACGAGTGGAGTCCCACAGGGATCAGTCCTGGGTCCTCTCCTGTTTGGTATCTACTTCTCAGAGGTCCAGGCCAACATGAAGGGACTCTGGCTGACAAAATTTGCAGATGATTGCAAGCTGGGAGCCATTATTAACTCCCCAAGTGATGTTGACATCCTACAGAAAGGCCTCACTGAGACCAACGACTGGTGTCAGAACCATGGCCTTAAGCTCAATGCCAAAACATGTGTCGTCATTCCCTTTGGGAAAAACCTAGTCCCCATGAATTACCACATCGATGGTAGTCCACTGAACACAGAAGGCGTTATAAGAGATCTGGGAATACAGGTTGACAGCAACCTCTCTTTTGACCGCCACATTGCCACTGTAGTCAGAAAATCCTTCGATGTGGCACATCTCATTACTAAGCGTTTTGCATCCAGGAAGAAAGAGGTCATTGTCTCCCTCTACTCTTCCCTCATTAGGCCAGTCATTGAGTACAATGCTCCATTTGGCATGTAGGTTCATAGGTTATTACTAGGCTAACTGCCCTTGTGAGCCATTTTAAGCCTAGCTAGTTATTCCCTGTGAGATTCAAACCTTGTACCTTGTGTTTGTAAGGCAAACACCTTAACCATTAGGCCACCCTCCCAACCCCTCCTCACTAGACACTTGCAACAACTGGAGAGGCCACAAAAGTACCTCACAAAGAGGATCCTAGGCCTTAAACACTTGTCCTATATGGGCAAACTCAAAAAACTCCAACTATTCTCTGTCTCATATCACCTACTTAGAGGTGATCTCTGCTTGACTTACAAAGCCATGTTTGACCCAGCTCTGTTAGATATGCTACATCTAAAGAAATCCCAGTCCCTCCAGACCACATGCTCCAGAGACCTCAACCTCATTACCACAATCAACAGAACGTGCTGGAGGGACAGGTTCATAACCCAGAGAATGCCTATGCTATGGAATAGACTTCCCATACATGATAAACAGAGCTCCTCAATGGCTCTCTTCAAGAAAAATCGTGATGAGTGGATGGGAAATAGAAAATTCACCCTGGGGATCACTCCAGTGGCTCTACTCTACAGAGGCACTGAGAACTAAGGTTGGATGGCACTATGCCAGGGTAATCCTATGGGCTAGGCTTGTAAAGGCTTCAGGGCCATTAGCCTAGTACACACCTATTAACCTATGAAAAGCATATTTGATCACATTTCAAATACCTGGGTTATTAAAACCGGAAAAATGTCAAAATGCGGCTTTTGTTCATAATGCCTTTATATTTACTGTGCCGATTAGATCCAAGCCAGTAATAAATGTATAAAAATACCAGGTCAGTTCAATTGTCAAACCACAGGTGTTTTTTATGTTGTTCTGTATTCTTGCTGTCCTGCCTTTTATATCGGGAACACAGGGAGAAAACTGAGACAGCACATTTATGAACATATGTATGACATCGGGAGGCAGAAGTCCACTAACACCCTGTATAAGCATACCAAAAACAATAATGAACATAAATTTCAGTTTGCAATCATAGAAAAGGTGGAAGGTAGTCCAAGGGGTGGTCCATGGTCCGTATTATTGGAACAGTGAGAACTGTGGTGGCAGATCTTCCTAGATGCTACCTCGCCCCCAGGCTTGAATGACATTATCTCTATTAATAGCATTCTTAGAATGAAAGCTTATTCAAAGTAAATTAACACGTTTTTTATTTGAAAATACCATGTCCAGTTCTGGATTGTAAAAGGTGTGTTTACAGTTCAGTGACACTGCGTATTGGACATTCACTGGCCTTATAACTAAATAGTAGGCATATGCATGAGATTTAAAGATTGATAGTTAGTTAAGCATATTTTAGGTGTGTTTAATTGTTCATAAGACACGTTGTTTATTTTTAGTTTGCTGCCACAAGATGGATTATACCAGCTATTACAGCTTTAAAGTTTTTGGGTCCATTCTAGATTAAATGTTCACTTGACAACTGCATTGTATAAAGGTGATCATATAACTTAATTCTTTTATCTGATGAAGTCTAAATGTATTTTGGATGACAGCATTTGTCCGGTTTTATTTTACAAAGTTTCAGTGATTTTTATAGTAATTACTCATGGATTTTAGCAAGTGTGCCCCTCTTCCTATTAATTAATGGTTAATGTGGGAGTAGACTGAAGACATGCAGTGATATTCCAAGAGCTACAAATCTTCTGACAGAGAATGCTAATGGTACAGTAGTATGTGATCTTGTGAAAGTGATAATACATATGAATCTGCCAGTGCGGTACAAGCCAGTAAAAGTTATTTGTGTAGAATCCTTATACCTCTAGAACTGGTGCTGGACGTTCACTCTCTTCCATCAGCTCCACAGCATGAGTAAGTAGTTCAGATTTGGTCTTTTTTCCCTTAAACTCAACAGGTGTTTCCTTCAAGAATGTCTTAATGACTGGGAAACCTTGAATCTGCAAAACACATATAAAACAAATGAAGAAAACATTGCTTTGCGTTATGATGTAAACAGAATACTGCAGTGTTTAATTTGTAGATTCTGATATCCATGGACTGCCAAGGACATTATCGCAACAATAAATGATAAAATGTTCACGTAGCAGACTCACTGGCATTTTTTTTGTAAACTGCGTCTTTGTTACCACTGCAGATGCACAGCTTATGTTTTTTTTTCCTTTAATGTTACTAGGCCTTTACAAATATAAACACCACATTTTTAAAAGGGTGGTGTTTGCATTTTACTTGCACATCTAACCAGTTCTCAGAGCTCTCAGAAATATGTTTTAATTACTTATAACAGTCTATGCAGTTGTAGATATTGATCTGAGATTAAAAAACACTTTTGTAAATGTGTTTGCATTGAAAACTAAGGATTTGCGGATTCTCATCATAATGAAGCATGACTGAACTACAAAAGAACCAGGAAGCTTGCTCTATATCCTTTTCTGACTTCCTGACCTTCGACCCAGTTATATTTTAATATAGCAATAACCCACGCCTGGGTGTGAGTAATGCTGGATTTACCCACGGTTGGTGTGGTTTGGTCACAAGGGCGAAGCCCGAGTGGCCAAACAAAGCCAACCGTGGGTAAATCCAGCATTACCCACACCCAAGTGTGGGTTATTGCTATTATACAATGACATTATTTAAGAAAAAAAATAATTACTTTTCTTAAATAATGGCATTGTATAATGCCTCCTTGCTGCCCTTCCGCAGCTGTCTGGTATTCTGTGGCAGTTCTGATGTACTGCGCATGCGTATGTCTACGCAGTACATGAGAGCTGTGGGCAAAAGCAGTGGAGAAAGCAAATTCTCCGTTGCTTTTTACAAATTGTTTTGCTATGTTAAATGGGTTTAACATAGCAAGACAGCTTTAAAAAAAGCAACGGATAATTTCTGTTGCTTTTTTTTAAAGCTGTCTCGCTATGTTAAACTGATTTAACATAGCAAGACAGTTTTGAAAAAAGCAACGGAGAATGCAAGATCTCCGTTGTTTTTTACAAACTGTCTCGTTATGTTAAACTCATTTAACATAGCGAGACAGCTTTAAAAAAAAGCAACGGAGAATCTCCGTTGCTTTTTTTAAAGCTGTCTCGCTATGTTAAATGAGTTTAACATAGTGAGACAGTTTGTAAAAAGCAACGGAGATCTTGAGTTCTTCGTTGCTGTAAAAAAAGAGTTATAGTAATGGAAAAAGTCCAGGCAACCGGACCTTTTTCCATTACTATAACTCTGATTTACAATGTGCACGCTGACCAATCAGCGTGCAAGTTTTTGAATATTAATGGGGGGTCATTGTATAATGGTACTTTCTAAACAAAAATACTTTCCATGAAGCAGATTTTGTTGAACTCAGGAAAAAATAACCACAGAACAGCCAGTCCATTGCTTCAGAGCAAGATATCTACCAATGATTCTGGTTATCCAGCTTGTGAACTGTACCCTTGTGCCAATCCACTAGTGCAGATCAGGATATCTACAGGTGATTCTGGTTATCCAGCTACTGAAATCCACCCTTGTGACTACTGGCTAGTAAGTGTGAGATAGGTATTAAAAACAACAGACAGATTATCTTTCTTAGGGGTGTCATCCCCCATTTCCACAGACAGCAACCTGTTGGAACCTGGAGAACTGCAACAGGTTGTGCTTGAAGAAGGAGAGGACCAACCCCCAAATATCATTGTAGAAATGTGAGTATTGTATCACTGGGGTCATTATGTTTTCACTATAGAGTGTGCAGGATTGGAGTATAGGTATATAAAAAAACACTTGTACCACAATGTTTATAATAAATAGCATCAGAACATACCTTCTCATAATTTAAGTGCAATTTGTCAGGTACAACTGTGTTTTGAGAACAGAATATTTAAGGCACTAAGGTTTCATTCACTTGTAGCACCTGAAAAACTGCCAATTTATGTAAACTGTACTTCAGCCATTACTAATGTATGGCAGGAATCTCAAACTTATGGCCCTCACACTACATGCAGGCCTTGAACAACCAGCACGTCTATAGATGAGGGAAGCTATCACAGTACATTCCTAGCTATATGAACAACCTATTTGTTTTGGACAATGTGGCCCTCATCTGAGTGTTCTAGACCTCCTACACCACTCACAGTCATTTGAGTTTCTTACACCTAATGTATGTTATGCTAAAGCTTATAGATCAACAAAATCCACTCCTGCACCTTAAAAAAATATAACTAAACAAGAAAATTGCATTTTAAAATGGCAGCCAACCACCATAGGTACAGAAAAAATGTTGTGAGGATTTCTTACAAAGGCAATATTTTCTGATTTGTTGCTTAGTTCCCTTTCTTTCCTGCGAAAATGTTTACATCCATCACTGATGGTGGTTATCGAGGTAGATTATGTGACTATCATTCTGAAAAGCAGTGTAGCAGTAATATGTCTTCTGGGCCTAATTATGTAGTGATATCAACATGGCTTTTACAAGCTTTCACATATGTCACTAAATGTCTGCTGGAGCTCCTTTACTTTTTAGACTTTGCAAACCTACTATTCATCTAGCTCTACTGGAGAGAATTCAGATATCTACCTTTCCTCTCCACCACCACTGCCTCCAAAAAGGAGATTAGTCCCTGTGATACTCAAGTCTTTCTGTTCCTGACATACAGTCTGCTGCTCTCAACCCATTTTGATATGTAGATCTGCTCTAGCATAAACAGATGTCTTTCATTCTTAATGTTCTGCTCCTCTTCTCTTGTTAAATAACCTAGTATTGATACCATTTCATGATACATGCAGTCTCCATTTCAGCAACAGTTATAAGGGTTATACTTACTGCTGTATTCAAATGTATTTGACAATAAGGCAGTGAAGTCTGGGATTAGAGATAGATAGATACATAGATAGATAGATAGATTGATTGATAGACGGATAGATACATGCATACATATATAAAATGTGTGTGAGTCTGTGTCTCTGTATAAGCACTAGGGAAGCTGCCTATGCATTTCTTTCCTGTAAATGTATGGGATTTTGCTGGGTTATCTTGTTTCTTCCCAGATCCCAAATACATGTAAACAGATAAATGGGTAACTCTCCACTTACCCCCAGGCATGTATGCCATATGTGAGTGCAAATATATCCTTCTGTATACTGTGGCAGACTGGCATCCTATCCAGATGTGTTTCTCTTTTTTATAGTGGCAGATTAAATGCACCTTGGGTCCTAGACTGTTTTCAAATCATAGGACCCCACACAGATTTTTTTTTTTGTGGACTATCCATAAGTACTTGTTTTCTTTTGGATTCACTTTCCAGATTTAAGGTCATTTTGGCAGCTGTTATTATATTTTACCAATTACTGTACCCGTTAATTACACCCAGTTGATTGTGTACGCCTCAAATGTCTGTGATGAACTATGGCCACAGCAAAAGTATTCCAACTTGCTTTATACAAATGCAAAACATGACTAATGACTGCTTAATTTGACTATGACAGCTGAAGCCAGCCATTCTTATCCACAGAAAGTCACAGTATCCAGTACCCAATGTTTGACAGTTACACCTCAGATGTCTGATTCTAGTAAAAAATAAATAAACAATTATGGACAAAATAATGTATTTCAGGTTTGTGCCACACAGTCACATGCTAATCCAGGTATTAAAACTTATTTCACACAAATGCACTGATTTGCACTCTAGTCTTTCAAAGGCAGAATGTTTAAACTGAGCAAACAAGAGAGTAAGTTACTTTTATTCACAGAGACGGTCTTACCCACACCCAGCAGTTATTGCCACTTTGTTATGTATACCTAATCTAGTTGTGATGAAAATATATCTCTCAACCTCAGTACAAGATGCAAAGGACAAAGCCAAAACATAAGGGACAAAAGTCCAGAATTAGCAGATTTTTCTTGTATGTTTAGAAAGTTGCTAAAATACTTTTTTCATTAACATTCATTTTCTGAAGGCTATGAAGTCTGAAACTAATTTCTGTCATTATTATTCATCTCCATGGCACAGGGGGAAAGCCCTTACTGTTCCACAGATGACTTGTGTTCACCTAGTGGCATGGATGCTGGAGGGACTGGATTGGGGTAGGATGAAGTCAGTGTCTAATGCTGGTTCACCCATCCTGGGGGTGGGAGGCTGCCTAGGCAGCAATAGCATTAAGATGTTTGTGAGCTCTGCATTGCAAGCATACCACTTGGTTTGGAAGTTGCACATGCTAGGAAACATGCAGACAACTCATTTTGACAGAAATTATGCAGCTCAAAAGGCTCCAGCAGGGTGGGAGAGGGTTGGGGCAGACTTTCTGGCAACAGTATAATGCTGCACCAACATCCCTGATCTCCTCAACGGCCCTAAAAGTGGGACAAGTTCAGGCTGCTGAAGGCTAAGGAGGGCCTAGAAAACCTAGTGAACAAAAATGGGAAGTGGTTGTAGATGATGGTCTTCTGCAGAGAGGGGATAAACAAAAAACTCATTAATAGTGACTACAATCCGCAATGATTTTCAAAAAGCCACACGTGTTATCAGAAGGAGCCCAACATATGTGCAAAATCAGTGGTGTTCTATAAAGTCAAGGACAGTTAGGAATTATGTAATTTTAACATTGACTCACAAACATTAGCCACAGGTACTCCATTTTATTTCACACAAATGAACTATAGACCTGCAAAGCCAGATGGTAAACTAAGTGAACAACCAGAAGATACATTAGTCTCATGGACAAACAAGTCCCACCTGGCAGTTATAGTTACTTTGTTATGCAGTCCTCATTAGAGCATGACAAAAAAAAAATAACATATAGCAATCTCTTAGTTGAAGAATCAGCAAAAAGGCACAAACAGCTCCACGTGGTCCTGTTGAGTCTTCCTGGCTACAGAGAACTGAAAAAAAGCGACTGCTTTCCTGATTAAGTATCCTGCTGTTTTTTATATTTGTTTTACCTTCTACTGCTTACCTAGAGCAAGCTTTAACTGTTTTCATAGTTATTTACTGCATTTTTTATTATCTGCACTTAAAAGTACATTTTAGTCGAAATTAGTCTAATTCAAGTCGAAAAGTGTTTGTTTGCTGTTTAATTTAATTGTTTGGCTGCCCACTAAAGTGTGCTAGCCTGTACTACTGACTTATTGCCTTTTCTGCATTTCTGTGTGTTTTTATTTAAAAACAAAATAATATTCCTTGTTTTCCTGCCTCTCCTAAACTAGTTAGACCAGTTTACAGGCCTTGCTGTATCCTGGGCTGTGTTGCAGTTCCTGTGTTGTCCATTGCCTTACTTGGATAGAAGGAAGTTTCTTAGCTCACCAGTGGGAGTGGGGAGCCTTGAATAGCCTACCTGTCCTTGAGGGAAGTGACCTCAGCACAAGAAGCTGTAGTAATTGGTCATTTTGGACCATTTCTAGCCCTTTTGAAGTTCCCTGGTTAAAATCTGCCTCTGGCATTTTTTTGAAGCCATATTGCTCAGACACAGCTCCACGTGGTCCTGTTGAGTCTTCCTGGCTACAGAGAACTGAAAAAAAGCAACTGCTTTCCTGATTAAGTGTCCTGCTGTTTTTATAATTAATTTACCTTCTACTGCTTACCTAGAGCAAGCTTTAACTGTTTTCATAGTTATTTACAGCATTTTTTATTATCTGCACTTAAAAGTACATTTTGGTCGAAATTAGTCTAATTCAAGTCGAAAAGTGTTTGTTTGCTGTTTAATTTAATTGTTTGGCTGCCCACTAAAGTGTGCTAGCCTGTACTACTGACTTATTGCCTTTTCTGCATTTAGCGCAGAGTTGCCACTAGAGCACCATCGGCAGCCCAAGTTAAACAAGGTTAAACTATTTCTGGCTCGTAAAGTCTGCTCTTCATTTTTCCCTTAGAACTGCTGTACTTGTAATCTAAACAGTCTAACTCTATCTGTAAAGCTCAGCACTTGTTCCTAAAGCATTTTTAGTCAGGTAAAGCACTTCTATATTATACAAAGTACTTCACTAGCTTAAAACCTCCTTGAGTACCCACTTCCCTATAGGTCCTTTCTGACTCAGTTACACAGCAAACTTTTTCATTTCTTCTAGCATGTCAAAGGGTCAGTTGCTAGTGTCCTCTCCTGCTCAGCTGGTGAATCTGAATATTGAGGCAATGTTACAATTGCCTCATGTACACAGACAACCCTCTCCTCCTCCCACAAAACACAAATACATGCGAGAGATGCAACTATATAGCCAAACTGGAGGCTGAGCTCTCTCAACTCAGGACTGGCAAATCCAGACAGGAGGAGAAGGTAACCACACACACCATAAACCCAGTCTCACATAGAACTATCACAACTACAAATCAAACACATAAACACACAAAGACATACTCGGAGGCACTGATCAAAAATCTACTAAAACAGCAGAGGCCTCCAAAGCAGACACCCAAACAACTGCCACCTCATGACATAACACAAGCAACACATAGATCACAAAGTCAGTGTGCAAATCAGTCACAGCCCTTAAGGCCAAACACAATGCCAGACACACTTGTCATAGGTGACTCCATAGTCAGACACACTGACGTCCCACTCACCAGACTGAACAAGGAGAGGGTCACAGTAAGCTGCCTGTCGGGCTAGAATCCACCACATAACACAAGCACTCTGGTCACTCCACAGCAAGTACAAGTATGACTCAGTCATTGTCCATGCCGGTGTGAATGACCTGAGACGCACTCCTGGACTACATGGAAAGAGACATAAAGGAGCTCTCAGATTATGTAGCCCAGGCTGGTATGACCCTGACCCTGAGCAGTATCCTACCTTCACCAAGAATGATGCCACAATACAGAGACAAAATGATCAGTTTTAATAATTGGCTTAATTTCTGGTGTCATTCTAAGGGGATCCAATGTCTGTCTGCCTGGAATGACATGCTTGACAAGCCACGCTGCTTCGCAAGGGATGGCTTGCACCTGTCACCCTGGGTTTCGGATATTGGCAAAGGCTCTTGCCACCCCATAGTGCCTTTTTAGACAAGGCTCAAATTCTAAACCCACCGCCCTAGAAAACAATAATGGAAAAAACTAAGGGTAATGCTGCTCAATGCCAGAAGTCTAAATCTCAAGATGCACGCCCTTGAAGCCCTCCTCAGTATGGAGAACATCGATGTCTGTGCTGTGACTGAAACCTGGTTCAAGGCTCCTGAGAGCACCCCGGCACTATCAGGTTTTACCTCATATCATGCGTTCCGGCCCCAAAACCCAGATCGTACCACAAAAGGAGGGGGTGTATCCATATTCATCAAGGATACCCACACCTCCAGACTGGTGGCAACTCACGAAGCATCAGAGACCATTCAGGTGCAATTAACCATAGGCAAAACTGCTCTACAGTTTGTAGCATGTTACAGGCCACCCTCTCAAACTCAGGAACCCCACACAGCCTTCCTGAAGACACTGGAGAGTATAAATGTCTCTCCAAACACCATCATATTGGGTGACTTCAACTACCCAAACATAGACTGGGAACATTACTCAAGCCCCAATACCCTAGCCCAAAGGTTCCTGGAGTTCATAAACTCAAAGGCTATGGCACAACTTGTCACCATTCCCACAAGAGGTGAAAATATACTAGACCTGATCATCACAAACATGGGGACAAAATGCTCCACATCGGAAGTATATCCCTCATTGGTGAGATCAGACCATAAACTAATCTCACTGGAGATCCACATCCCGCCCCCACCCCCAACAAAAAAAAAACACAGTGAAGAACTTCTCAAAAGCCAACTTCACACTTCTTAAGACTGGTGTGGTATCCTTCAAGGCCCCTGAGCCATTGGAAACCACAACCCACGCTGCTGAATCCCTTACAAATGCTTTCTACGAGCACCTCCAGGATTGCATGGATCAAGCAATCACAAATAAAATCAAGACCCTTTCCACCAAAGACAAGCGCCTGATCTGGTGGACCCCAGCCATAAATAAACTTTACAACAAGAGGAGAAAGCTACTACAAGATAGAGCAAAATCCCTAAAAGGGAAGACATCTCTGATCAATACTAGTAAAAAACTACGATCACTCATAAAATCATCCAAGGCCAACTTTGAGAGAAAAATCACCAAGGACTCAAAAGACAATCATAAGGCCTTCTTTAGCTATGTTAGAAATCTGGGTGGAAACTCCCAGATATGCTCAGAATTAGTCCAAAATGATACAAAAATCACTGAACCCACAGACATTGCAAACATACTGGCAGACAGGTTCAGTGAAAATTTCTCCCTTCCCTCCCCCCCCCAAAAGGAGAAATATCTATCCCAGCAGAGTGTAGCCTCCCAATCATCTCAAATGCCCAGGTGAGAGCTGCTCTCTCTAAAGCTAAAAACACAGCATCAATGAGACTGGATGGTGTCCCCGGCTGTGTGCTACACGAACTCAGTGAGGAACTAAACCCACACATAAGGCTGCTGTTTAATCTTAGCCTAACCACAGGATACGTACCCAAAGAGTGGCGTACGGCAACTGTGGTCCCACTCCACAAAGGTGGTGCTTCTACGCAGGGATGTCGGGAGGCATACGCACTGTACTGATTTCAGTACAACTTTTTTTAAAAGGGGGTAGCTTTTTGAAAAAAAAAATGTACATATTTTAATGGGTGTTGGCTCCTTTAAGGAGCATACCAGCCAGTCGGAAGTGAGCTCACATCATGTCCGGCTGGCTGCGAGCGGGAAACAATCACTGAGTTGGTGTAGTTTGGAATTGGAAGGCAAGCAACATTCGCAAATGGATTATCGGAATTCGGAAAGCAAGTTCACAAATGGAAGGTGTGTGTGGATTATCGGAAGGCAAGTTCACAAATGGAAGGTGTGTGCGTGTGTGTGTATGTGTGTATATATAGCAAACAAAATTGTTTACACTTCATAGCTATGATTTAGACCATCTGCTATGATTTAGACCACTCCAGTGACCCTTATCGATGGTCTTGATCATCCTTTACAGATAGAGCTATTACAGCTGCAGTCTGTAATATTCAATTGCACTCCCTGTGAATATCATATTCAAGGCGTTATGATTGCATCCTATAATGTGTAGCAGTTTGGTGTTGGTATTTTTGAGCTAAACAAAAAGCACCCTACAGAGACCAATTCATTGTGCCATTTAAGTGATCGTATGTTAGAGTTTTGGCTGTAAAAAGCCGTAGTAAACGCAATCCTAACATGAATGTTTGGTAGTCACCTGGTGGTTCGGCGAAAGAACGCCAATTAGAAAAAGGCAGGCAGAGGTTGCGCTTTACGAATAGCTATACCAAGGGATTTAACCCCCTTAATTGCTTCGCAAAAGTTAATACACCATATTTGGTAGAACATGTGAAAACATTGACTACTGTATGAAGTCAAATACAAACTTCCTTGTTCGTTAGTGACAGGAAAGTCTTGTGTAGTAGAGAACCATAATCTTCGCAGTCGAATTTTAGGAAGGGAATCCATAAGCTCATAAACCAGACTGTTAGGCTGTGCAGGAATTGTTTAGTGTTCGCTTTGACTAAAAGTAGTGTCGCTAAATGAGATGCTTTTTTTGTTTGTCCTGTTTTTCTAACTTATGTACCTCGAGATGAACGGTGCGAACGATTCATGTGTCTGTGTTAAAGACATTAAGCCTGGACTGAAAAATTTAAATGTCGTCTTTATTCTGGAAATTGGTCGTGTTACTAAAACAAAAGATGGACATGAAGTGAGAGCGTGCAAAGTGGCAGACAAGACCGGCAGTATCACGATCTCGGTTTGGGACGAAATGGGAAGTTTAATACAGCCAGGGGACATCATCCGTTTGACAAAGGGGTATGTTTCTATGTGGAAAGGCTGCTTAACACTTTATACAGGAAGGGGAGGTGATCTTCAGAAAATTGGGGAGTTCTGTATGGTATTTTCTGAAGTGCCAAACTTTAGTGAACCCAGCCCCGAGTTGATCAACCAGTGTGTCCAGCAAAACAAAGTTCCACAGGGTGAACAGAGAAGCAACTCTCCTCCAGCAGGTACAGTTCCTCAGACTGGTAATGGAAATGGTACACAGAACACTGGAAATAATGGACCTCCTAACAATCATTCCCAACAAGAGAACTCTTACTCTGATCTTACAAGAGTAAATGGCCGTGGTCCACTAAATCGTGTTAAACCAGGGCCAAATGTTACAAACCCCTCACAGCAGTCTGTGGCAACAATTAACAATGGCAGGGATCCACGACGAGTATCCAGAAGATGACCTTCACCCTTGACCACCTTTATGAAACTACAAGCCTACTTGAATATAATTGCACTTTTAATTTATAACAGACTGAAAGTTGACTGAAAGCATTTTTATGTGGGTATTTTCTTGCAGCTGGGTGGTTGCAATTGCATTTGTTAAGTTCTTTCATTTGACAGCTCAGTTTTCTCGTAGCAGAGTTGCTACTGCAGGAGTCCAGTTAAGCGGTTGATCAGAGATAATAAAGAAAAAAGGAAACTAAAAAAAAGGGTTGGGAGGGGGCCTAATGGTTAAGGTGTTTGCCTTATAAACACAAGGTGCAGGGTTTGAGTCTCACAAGGGATAATTGACTAAGCTTAAAATGGCTCACAAGGGCAGTTAGCTTAGTACTAATCTAATCTATGAACCTATGAACTTCTTTGTGTGTGTGTATGCCCCCACATACTACACCTGCTGGCTATAAGTGTTCAGGCTCAAATCCTGTACCTTTGCTTCAGGGTAAGAACAGCCTAAAGTCCCTAACCACCACCATTTCTGAACTTTGTTCAGATTTGCTTTTCTAATGGTTGTGAGCTATGGTGAGAACTGAAATTGTATTTCTCGCATTATTGTTTTTGATGTTTGTCCAGGTTTTTTGTGCTAATGTGTGAAGTGAGAACTGAATTTGTATTCCCTCATTATTGGCTTTGTTTGTCCAGGTTTTTTGTGCTATGAGGTTGAGAGCTATCTAAATGATGGCCATTAAGTTTGTCTTCCTATTTTTCAAACTGCTGATTTAGCATTGTGGTATGTTGCACTGACTATGGTGTATATGGTTCTAGGTTCAAGACATGCATGGTGATAAACACAGCGTTTTATTCTAGCAACTTTTCAAAATTATACAAGCAATGTTTAAAATGTGTCCCTGTTTTTTGGGCTTTTGTCCCCCCCTCAATAAATGTTGACTTTTTCCAGATTTCTGAGTGTCAACATTTTACAAGGAGCTGAGAGCTGCAGGGGAACTTAAGTTTAGTGCTGCTGATGCAAAATTGGATTATACTGTTAATAGCACAACAGGTAGTGTACTTGCTTTTGATGCAGAAGGCTGTAGGTTCTTCTCCCACAGTAGGTAGATGCATTACTGAAACTGTACTGTGTTGTAAAGGGGGGTGGATGCTGTAGTCTGTTTTGGCAAAGGTATCTAGTAGTAACTATGAACCTGTTATCAGTTTACCATCCATTCCCTATTGCAATATTACTAGTGTATCATTGTTTTTAATGCAACATAGGCAATTTATTCCTAAAGGGCAACAGGCACATTATTTGTAGATGAAACCATGAAATATAAAGTTGTTAGCAGCAGCCTCTTCATTAGTTACAGATTTCTCTAATGTGGAATTATGTAGATGGCTTTTACTAGTTCAGAGATTGTGCATATTTACTGATACTGGTGGACTGTAGAAGTTTGAGTAGACTTTTATGATGGAAGGTGTATCAAAGAGCACGTGTATGTTTCATGTGCAAGGGGCCTACGATTTGAAAACAGCCCAAAGTTAATCTTTATCTGCCACTGGCAAAATGTATTTTCTTTGAATGTGGGTTTCAATGCCGTTTCAATGAATGAGTTTCAAGGGCAGAGAAGTTTTAATGCTAAGTCTAGTTTCATTGTGAGACTGCATTGCTTTGTTTAGCAGATATTTATTGGTGTTCGTGCTGTAAAATGCAAAATAAAACCTTTTCTGGCAAATCATTTAGGAATGAAGTCACTAAATAATGACCGACGTTAAGTTTCAGACGTCATAGTCTTCAGAAAAATGCATGCTAAAGCAAGACCTGATATTCTAGCAACTGTCAAGTTTATACAAGGTCAATTTTTTGTACTTTGTATGTTCCCCCAATATATTTGGCCTTCTCCAGATTTCCTGCATTAAGAGGTTGAGAGGTATGTGCAAATCGCTTTATAGAATTAGGAATATCCAAACCTCACAACTGTCCCCAATTTTGGCTCAAAATGTTGCTCTCCCCTTAATAATCTCTCCGCAAAATAGCAATTTTGGAAGAAAACGTGGGGGGTTTACTTTACTTTTATAAATAACTGTAATGAGCAGAGTTATACATTACTTTTATTTCAGAAATGCATGTAGATTCTCTAATTTTGTCAGCTGCTCTAAGTTAACTGTGCTCATATTAAAATGGTGTCCCTTCTTTGACAGGTTCCCAGCTGTATTGTCTGGCAATTTTATATTTTTGCATCACATTTTTGGTCCGTTTTTCATAAAATTGTGGTTTTCTGACAAATTAGTGGCAAATTGTTAAAGACTGAAGTTAGAAAATAATGGCAGACATTTGAGTTTCAGATTTCATACCTTTCAGAAAATTCATACTAATGCAAAATCTACTATTCTATTATCTTTTCTAAGTTTATAAGAGCAATATTTAAAAAAAAATGTCCTTATTTTTGGGCCTTTGCCTCAGGTTTATTTATGAGTTTGCTGCTGTAAGAAGTTGAGAGGTGTATGTGTGTGTGTGTGTGTGTGTGTGTGTGTGTGTGTGTGTGTGTGTGTGTGTGGTAGGTAGCATACCTCTCAACTGTCCAAATTTTGCAGAATGTCCAGATTTTTGCCCCATATTTTTTGTCTGTTCCTCATAAATTTTGTGATTTTCTTGAAAATCATTGAAGGCTAAAGTTGCTAAATAATGACAGACATTTGTTTCAGACTTCATGTCCTTTAGAAACATTCATACTAGCACAAATCCTGTTATTCTAGCAACTTTCTCATACTAGCACAAATCCTGTTATTCTAGCAACTTTCTAAGTTCACGAGAGCATTATTTAATATCTGTCCCTGTTTATTTTAGGCTTTGTCCATATTTCTTGCACTAAGAGGTGGGTAGGGGTGTGTGTGTGAATGAAACATCCTAGTTAGTGGTAGCAGGTGGTTAGTAATTTAGTCAAGCTCAAAACCTGTACCTTAGTTACAGAAAACAAAAGCATAAATTCTCTACCCCAACTACCATGCTGCATTTTTCAAAGAACTGACATTTCAGGTTAATTTTCAATTCAAGGAACCGAGTTTGAGTGAATATATTACTGGGCATTACAGCAAATGCCTCTTCATCGACACTAAAAGAGCGAACCATGAATTACGAGAATGGCCGTAGCTTGGCTGGAGAGGGGGGTAGCGGTTTGAGAGCTGTGAGTACAAATTTGAAAATCCTAGCTACACCCCTGCTTCTACGGACCCTGGTAATTACCGCCCCATAAGCTTAACAAGTCTGGTCTGCAAAGCTATGGAGAGGATCATAATGGAACTCATAAATAAAGACATAGGGGACCTACAGACATTGGATCCTACCCAATTCGGCTTTGTCAAGGGCAGATCATGCCTCTTGAACTTGGTCGACTTTTTTGAAACAGTCACCAAGGCCATTGATGAGGGTAAGGCAGTTCACACAGCCAACCTTGACCTTGCAAAAGCTTTCGACACAATACCCCACTCAGGTATCATAGAAAAGCTCACCAGCTTAAATGTAAACCCATATGTCACAAGATGGGTTGCAAACTGGCTCAAGGACAGAACCCACAGGGTTAGAGTTGCTGGTGCCATGTCAGACTCCAAGCCGGTCACAAGCGGTGTCCCACAGGGCTCAGTCCTGGGCCCCCTCTTGTTCGGCATCTACTTTTCAGAAGTGCAGTCAAACATAGGAGGATTGTGGCTGACAAAGTTTGCAGATGACTGCAAACTGGGCGCCATAGTTGAAAATCCATCACACACAGATATCCTTCAGAGAGGTCTCATAGAAACGGATAACTGGTGCCAGAGCCATGGCCTTAAGCTAAACGCCAAAAAATGTATAGTCATACCCTTTGGTAAAAACAAGGTAACCCCAAGTTACCACATAGGTGGCAATCCATTAAGCACAGAAGAGGTTATCAGGGACCTGGGGACCCAAGCTGAAAGTAACCTTTCTTTTGACACTCACATTGCCAAAGTGGTTAGGAGGACCTTCTACATTGCCCACCTGATTATGAAGGGATTCACATCCAGATTAAGGGAGGTCATTGTTGCCCTGCACTCTTCACTTATCAGACTAATGATTGAGTACAATGCCCCATTCGGAATGCATCTTACCCGACACCTGCAGCAATTGGAAAGACCCCAAAAGTTCCTCACCAAAAGGATAAAGGGGCTCAAAAATATGCCATATGCTGCTCGACTGAAGAAACTCCAGCTCTATTCAGTCGCATACCATCTGCTCAGAGGTGACCTGTGCTTGACATACAAGGCCATGTCCAACCCGGAATTAATGGCCTCAAAAAATCCAAATCCACCAGAGCCACAAGAGCAAGAGACTTAAACCTCAACACGGATATAAATAGGACGTGCTGGAGGGACAGATTCATCACCCAGAGACTCCCTATGCTGTGGAACAGAATCCCGGTCCATGTGAGACAGAGCACCTCGCTGGCTCTGTTCAAGAGGAATCTTGACCAGTGGATGGGAGATCGTAGGTTTACCCCGGAGATCATCTCTGTATCACTGCTGGACAGAGGCACGGCAAACTAATGGGTATAGTATTCTTCAACCTAAGGGGTGGTGAAAGCCACACAACTCTGGCTAGGCTTATAAATGCCCTAGGACAGATAGCCTAGTATGAACCTATGAACCTAAAAAACGACAAGCAAATGTCTCAAATCGGATATCAGATATTAAACAGTGCTCTTATATACTTAGAAAGTTGCTAGAATAACATTTTCTGCATTAGCAAGCCAAAAGTATGAGACAGCCAAGGACATTCTATAAAATCAGGGACAATTTCAACTTTGTTTCACACAAAAATGATCAGAAATTAAATATTGCAGTGTATTTCACACAAGTGCATACTAATCATGTGAAGCCAGACTTTAAAATGAGCAAACGACAAAAGTATAACTTGCTTTCAGCCAGTACCAACCTTCTATTTAATGACTGCAATCCTTAATGATTTGCCAGACAACCATTGATTTTATGAGGCTCAGACATACCTCTCAAACTTCCATCTCTGAAATGAGGAACACTAGCCCTCATAATGTGGAGCAAATGAGCAACACATACTAACAGCTTACTAACAACTTCAGCTATGATTAAAATATGCTGGTTTTACTCATACAAAAGATCTTTTAATGAATTAACACAATTATTTTCTATTTACCATGGATATCAGTTAAAAATTCCTAACAATGAATGTGTGACAGAGTCTTTTAATGTGGAATTTGAGGAACATGAACTCTTTAAGACCCCAATTAGGTATGTGTCCTTGTAATGAGGTACACTTGAGAAGTATGGGCGCAGACAAAAAAAAAAAAAACATAAGACAAAAACATGGACATTCTGTGAAATCAGAAAGAGTTTCAGGTTTGTTTCACACAGTCAGCAGTGAATATATATTCCAATATATTTCATACAAATGTGTACTTGTCCTGTAAAAGGGTCTATATCAGAATCTCGAAGAAGCCTTTCAGCGAATGCCTCTTCACCGACACATACTGAACGAACACACTAAACTGCGATCATTCAGAACAGTGATTTCTTTCTCCGGGAAAGAAATCACTAGGCCATTCATTTTAGTTTGCTGGTTTCTCTACTGTAGTGCAATCTCAGAGTTGGTATATTTAGTTAGGGGTGGTGTGTTTATGGTTTGAGGGCAAGTAGTTTCTTTCCCAGGGAAATAAATCACTGTTCTGAATGATCGCAGTTTAGTGCGTTTGTTCAGTATGTGTCGATGAAGAGGCGTTCTCTGAAAAATCTCTTCAAGATTTTAATATAGACCCCTGTAAAGCCAGACTTAAGAAGATAAGTTTCTTTATTCCATAGCCAGCACCTCCATTTCTCTTATTTAGTGACTGCAAGTCATAATAGTCTACAAGAAAACCACAGATTTGTTCATAGGTTCATAGGTAGGTACTAGGTTATCAGCCCAAGGACCTATGTAAGCCTAGCCAACAAGGTTCCCTGGTTTACGCCACCCAAGAAAGCTATTTTCCTGTGTCACTGTCGAGCAGAGACACAGAAGTGATCCCCGGGGTGTATTTCCTATTTCCCATCCACTCATCAAGATTTTTCTTGAAGAGTGCTAATGAAGAACTTTGCTTGACATAGATGGGTAGCCTGTTCCAGAGTATGGGAAGTCTCTGGGACAGGAATCTATCCCTCCAGCATGTCCTGTTTATTGTGGTGACAAGGTTTAGGTCCCTAGAGCATGTAGCTCAGAGGGATTGGGATTCCTTTAGGTGTAGCATGTCCAACAGCTCTGGGTTTGACATAGCTTTATATGTTAGGCAGATTTTGAGACACAGACCGAAAATACAAGGCAAAGTCAGGGACATTCCATGAAATCAGGCAATCTTTCAACTTTGCTGCACCTAAACAGTCACCAGAGAATAAATATCCCAATGTATTTCATACAAATGCGCACTAGTTCTATAATCTTTAAAATAAGCAAACAACATGAGGGTAAACTGAGTTCATTAAAAGCCAGCTATTGCCCCAATTAGTTACTGCAGTCCTCAATGATTTGCCAGAAAACCAATGATTTTATGTGTCATAGACCAAAACTATGACAGTTTGCTCAGGGTGCCTGACAGCCTAGCTACAGCTCTGGAGACAATTAAAACATGATAAAAACAATAGAAAAAATGCAAACCATATCAGCAATCCACCTTAAACACTAGCAAGGCAAATTCCTACTCTAACACTAGCAGATATACAGCAGAGTACCATATAAAAGCATTAATATATTAATAAATGTAAAAATAATGGCCTAATCCCAATGCAAAGTCATACAATGTGATGACCATACATCCTTTCCAAATCTAAATCACATCTTGACCAATAGAAAACAGAATGTACCATTCCATTAAAAATCACACTTAAAAACTGAAAAACTAAATGCAAAACAAAAACATAAATAAATCCCAAGTTGGTCTAGAACAGCAACCCTAAATGAAAAAATAAATAAATTAATAAATAAAATCAGTTAGAATTGAAAAGTTAAATGGAATGTACACTAAATATGTAAACAACAATAAACAGTCCTTACAATCCTTCCTTTAATCAGTACACCCAGATGAGTCAAGAAATATCACAAAAAAGTTATAAAGAAAATGTGGACCTTCCTAGAAAACCACATTGTGAGTCTGTCTGGAAAAAAATCACACAAACGCACACACACACACACACACACACACACACACACACACACACACACACACACACACACACACACACACACATTCCCCATAGGATTCTTAGTCAGAGTAACATCCAGAAAAGCAATGGTGACTTCACTAAAAGAAGTTGTGAATCTTAGAAAGCTAGTGGTGCTTTCCAAGTATTCAACAAAACATGTCAGCTCTCCAGCATCCTGCCCCCGGAACACAAAAATGTCATCAGCAAATCTAGCATTCGATACAAGGGTTAAGAATCCTATGGGGAAGTTGGATACAACTCTATATAGAAAGGCATGTTGGAGGAATCACTGTTTGGACTCTCATAGTATGCATCCTAGGCATACCTTCCAGAATATAGTACTGGGACAAGGCATAGAGTATCTCGGTTATGTATGGATACTGATGGTTTTTTGAAAGAATTGGATGTTCTACATGGACATTTGTCTGATAGGGGTTATTCCCAACATTGGATAGAAAAAGGGAAGGATATAGTTCTACGTTGTAGAAATGATAGGTCCAGACCATGGTTCTCTGACAATGGTGGTTTAGCAGCAAATATGGCCAAGAGACGTTCTAACTATGGAAGTAACCTGAGGATTATGTTGCGCTATAGTAATAATATATATGGTATTTGTAATATTATTAGGCAAAATTGGAAAATTCTTAGGAGTGATGAGAGCCTGAGGGACAAATTAGATGCTGAACCCAGATTTATTTTTAAATGCAATAGTAATTTAAAAGATTTACTCTGTCATGAGCCAGGTATGAAAAGCAAGAACAACAACACATTGGTTTCTGATGGCACTTTTCCATGCAAGCACTGCAAAGCATGTGCTTATATAAGCAGACAAAATTATTTTATACATCCTAACACTAGTAGAAGGTATACTTTTGCATTTTATGTGGATTGTCACACTGAGAATGTGACTTATTTGGCACAGTGTAGGTCTTGTCCCAGTTATTATGTGGGCAAGACAAACTGTAAACAAAAGACTAGAATTTTAAATCATCTATCTTCTATCAGGTTAAAGGATGAGCGTAATGCTCTTTATCAGCATGTTACACTTTTTCCTAACCATGTTTTCTCCTTTTTGGTGCTACATATCATCAGAATGAATAAAAGAGGGAGGAATGTTGTGAATATTACAGAATGCATTGAATTACAATGGATTATAGAGCTAGCAGCTGATAGCTCACCTGGGCTAAACAGCTCTATCCCTTTAAAACCTGCTTTAAAGAGGAGGCGGGTTAAACAATGTCTATGTTTAGATGATTAATATTGAATCTATGCTCTTAATGATATATAAATATGTTTTATTTTATATGTAGGTGTCTGAAGAAGGGATTTTACCCGAAAGCACTAATGTCTGTTTTTTAACAATAAATAATTTAACTTATGCTGGTCTGTTTGGACTCTGCTTTTTGTTGTTTACTTCTACAAGATTACAGATATTTGGATTTTATTTAAACTATTTCCAGTTTTATAGTACAAACACTGATAGCCATTTGCTAAACAAAACCATACAGTTTCAGAGTGAAATCAGACTTAGCATGAGCAGCAAACTTCTTTACCCTTGAAATGGCACTGAAACCCACATTCAAAGAAAATGCATCTGGCCGGTGGCAGATTGTTTACCTTTGGGCTGTTTTTCAACGATAGACCCCTTGCACACATTTTTTAGGACAATGCATACATGCAAGTGTTCTTTGATTCATCTTCCTTGTATTAAGTTATATTCCTTGTATAATACAGCATGACTTACTAGATTGTGTTTAAAATTTTTCCGTTTGAACATTTTTTCCAGTAAGCAGTGAAACAGAACATATAAACCAATAATGAAGAAACTACCCATTTCTGAACATTTCAGCCACTTAAACTTCATTACAGTCCAACAATATCAATCGATATGCACAATCTCTGAAGAAGTAAATGTCATCTGAATAATTTCACATTAGAGAGACCTGCAACTAATGAAGCGATTGATTCTGGAAAACAACTTTACATTTCAGTGTTACATCTAAAATTTCAATGCCTGCTGCCCTTGAAGAATAAATTACATGTTACATTAAAAAAAATTGGTAAGCTGTTAATATTGCAGTAGGGAATGGCTGGCAAACCAACAACAGGTTCATAGTTACTAGGCATCTCATTCAAAGGAGGACACACTCAGGAGTGCAGCACCCCCCCCCCCCCCCCGTTAAAGTACCAGCAATTCAGCTACATGGTATTGGAGTAGAACCCACAGCTTTATACAGCAAAAGCAAGTATACTGCCTTTTGTGCCACTAACACTGCTTTCAAATTGTAAAGCACAAACACTGATGGCCATTTGCTAAAGCAAACAGTTGCTCATTAAAACAGACTTGGCATGAGCAACAGTAAACTTCTCTTCCCTTGAAACTTACTATTCCTTGAAAATCCACTGAAACTCACAATTTCTTGAAAAATGTACTGAATGAAAAATACACTGAATATCAAAATTCCTAGAAAAATGCACTGAAACTCTATAAATAGTCTGGTAGTTGATGTAGATAATTCAGGCTCTTGTTTCTTGTAACCAAAAGTTTGAACTTAGGCAACTTAATTAACTATACTGGGGCCTAACTAGAGCATTTTATAGACACACACACACACACACACACACACACACACACACACACACACACACACACACACACATGCACACACGCACACACACACACATACTCACACACACACACACATATCTCTACCTTACCACCAACAGAATGCCACAGAATTTTCATCTCAAAAAGAAGACAGGGACCAAGCAACTTTAAATTCCATGCACACAGAAAAGCAGCAGCAACAAAAATATGTGTGCATCAATGCATGTCGATTCTCAGTAATGCAGATATGCATGCGTGCGTTCATAAAGAAGAACACTGTTAAAAAAAAAAAACAGACATGAATTTTTGTTTTTTCTTAATTAAATATTAAATGTTGAAGCAACCCCCTGGACAGTGCACCCCCCCACCACCACCACCACCAACAGGCGCCAGGTTGCCTAGTGCTGGATCTGGTTCTGCTAAGTGAAGAATACAGTTTCTACTAATGCTTACAGAACTGATACTAAAACAGTGCTTGCTGAAACTTAAGTGTCCACTGTTACTTGTGGCAGAAGTTACTGACAGAAGATGAGTTATCTTGATAAAAATGAAGGCAGTTGTAATTGAATGGTGATTAGAGCTGCTGCCTCACAACACTTGTTTCTTCAGTTTGGTTGTTGGCTGGAGCGCATTCTGAGAGGAGTCTTCATGTGTTCCCTGTGTTCATGTCAAGTTTCCTCCTGCATTTCAGTGGTGTGATAGAGGTCAATGGGCATTTCCCTAAATTACCCCTTAGTGTGCATTTCATGACAACGTGAGAGAGTGAGTGTGCATCCTATCATGGGCTTGCACCCTATTTATGATTAGTTCCTCTGTCTTGTAATCAGGAAGTACTGGTGATAGGCAATGGACCTCATGCAATCCAGTGTGTAATGAATGATTGCGAAACCATCAGAACATTAAACATGTCTCTCAAAACGGAGAGAGAAAATCAGCAAGGAAAGGACAGCAGTATTGTTGAAACTGAATTCATCTTCACGTCTTGTTCAGTACTGTCACACGATGGGCCAGCAAAGTTTCACCAACATGACACTGGCATATACAGTGTATTTTGTATATCACGGAGAAAGGTAGGTAAAAACATAAAACAGAAGACTGGATGCATGGGTCCCTGGACAAAAAAGTGTCCACTCTTGGTGTGCACTGGTGCCAGAACTGGAAAAAAATTACATTGTATGAGTCCTCAGAACATGGAAACACATATTACAGGGATAAGCCAGGTTCAAGTGGAGAGTCCCCCCCTCCTCTACCACGTTAGAAGGAAGAAGTAGCAAAAAAACCACAAAAACTGACAGGCCAAGCAAGAGGCATAGAGACAATAAAATGCATGTTGAGGATAAGGAAGAAATAATGCATTGTCATTATTATGTAAGAATCCCAGAATTTATAGTCAGAGTAACACAGAAATTAGAGGAATGAAAAATACTTGCACGTGAAAAACTGTTAGAAACTAAAGATAAAACGTTAAGATCATTGATGCAACAGATCAAGAAGAAAATTATCTAGATGAAGAAACATTGGGGCATCTAGTAAAAGAAGTGACAAAGGAAGTGAGAAAAAACACTTTTTCCCTAAATGGAGAAAAGGAAACTTGCACATGTGAAATAAAAGAAAGATCTAATGTGATACAATATTTGTGCAGGGAAGACAGGCAAACTAATGAAAACATAAGATTCAGCTCCAAATAGATTTGACAAGAAATACAGGTCAAGACACTTGATATGGTAGATTTCACAATAAAAAATAAAAAGACCACAAATGGGGTGTAAAAAAGAAGATCAGTTAGGTAGAAATTAAAATATAAATTGCAATGATAAATCATCTGTAAATGCAACAGTTCAGTATGAAAACTCTATCATTGCAGAGTTGCTGCATAATGGACATCTGGTCTCCAGACAGACGAGCATCAGCTGGACCAGGATGCTTCTGAAGAGGATATGCTCTCCCCGGAACCTTCTCTGGAAAACTCACAGAGAACAGAGACCAAGGAAGATGCTCTCAGCCCTGAAAAATGTGATCTAAGGGAAGACCTGCTTTTTTTTTAATATAGATGGAGAAAGATATTAAGATAGATGAAAAAAACAGATTACAGAAAGTAAATAAAACCAACAATGTTAGACAATTGGTAAAACAAATGAACACAATAATCAGCACTATTACAAGAAATTCATTTGAAATAAAAATAAATAAGTAACTATTGTGCAGTTAAACTAACACTGGATAAGGTATTACCATAAAAGTGTAAATTAACAAAAGAAATGAAGGGAACAAGTAGAATGTCACCATGGAAACATCAGCTAGAGAAAACTATAAAGCAACTATGACAGGAAGTAATATTGTTAAAATAATACAGAAAAGGGAGCAGTTCATCAAAATTCCTTAGAAAGATGTGGTAAAAGAAACACACTGTATCAAAACAGACCAGGATTTAACATGTGCTATTTCCTATAATAAACTAAAAATACCAAAGACAGAAAACATAAACTATGTGCAGATAACTATAAATGAAAAGTGCAAAATAAACAATTCATTGATGACCCCCAAAAGTTAAAGTGAATTGAGAAAAAAAGCATGAGGAATAGAAACGCCACCAAAAAAGAAATATGTACATTTTGGAGAAGTATTTATTAAGAATCTGTTGAACCTAAAATTGCCAAATGGATAAAAGCATTAAAACAGTTAAAAGTTTTAATAAATAAGATATGAAATGGGATGAAGTAACAGACTGAGAATCTGAGACAAAATTAAGAAGAGCTCCTAAGTGGAAAACCCTGGCCTCAGATTCAGTTCCTAACGTCTGGCCACAAGATTTAGCCTTGCTTAAAAATTATTTATATGTACACCGTCAACAGACACCAGCCTGATTAACAACAGACAAATGACACTTCTCCTTAAGACTGAATCTGCTAGCCATCCTATGAGCTACAAACCAATAACTGGCAATATATAAATTTATAAACTGCAACTGATGTAGGCAGAGTTTATAGCTATCTAGAAAAAACATATGGCAATATAACAAAAATATTATAAATGTCATGCAGAACTAAGGATGATCTATTTTTTAAATGAAGCCATAACAGAGAGCTATAAAAAGGGTAGAATTGTAAATCTAAATAGGACATGAAGATATTTCAAGAAAGCATTTGACAGCATCTCACATTTATAAATAATTGAGTGCTTCCAGATGTATAAGATACATCCTATATGGCTCAATTACATTTCGGTGACTATGAAACAGTGGTAAACTACCCACCCTACAGCCAGGCCCTGAGAAAGGGCAAATTATTATCCCAGACAAAAAAAAAATAGAGGGTGATATTCTAGGGGGATTCTTTGTCACTACTGCTGTTTTGACTTGCCTTTAACCCATTAAGCTGCTTACTTAATAGATTAGGCTATTGTTGTAGCTAACTCAAAGAAAACAAGTTTGTTTAAAATCATGTCATCTACCTTTTATGGATGATTTAAAATTGTACAGTTTATCAGATGTGGACCTGCAAGCAGAAATACAAATTGTTAAAACTTTTTTCAGATTGTATATGAAAATCACTTGGTCTTGATATGTGCAAAGGAAACAGAAAAACTGCAGCACTGAGAAAACATCAACCTGGGACATTAATGTGATATAAAAAAACTTGAGCAGGAGGGAATATAAAAATAATTGGGAATAGATGAAGGGTTAGTAATAAAACTGCAAATGAGAACAAAGCTCAGCAAGGAATAATTCAGAAAACTAAAGCTAATATGGAAAGCTGAACCGATCCACATTGCTAAGCTAATCTACAACCAGAAAAGTGTTGATCAAGTCCTTATTCAGCATGATGAAAGCATTAAAAAAGTATCTTTTTGTTAAATTTGTGACTATTATTCCTTTGAAATGTTTTCTAGTTGTCGACTCACTGCTAGTTGCTCTACATTTGTGGTTCAATATTTAAAACTGCCTTGACATCTAGGAATAAAGTCTAAGTTGATCTTCTTATTCTAACTTACAGCTTTGGTGAGATTGATTAGCCCAAAATGTATTGGATTCTTTGGACAAGTAAACAAGAAAAATGCTTCATGCTTATTAAATTATATATAAAAACCGGTGTATGTCAAGATTATATATACTCCTCGCTTTAAAAGAAGTATGTGCCTCCTCAAAGCTGACTACATGCATAGGTCTGCAGTTGTGGGACATCATACATATTTGCTGACTTAATCAGACCTAAACAGAGTGAATAGGAGAAGTCTAAAATGACATCTTTGTTTAGTTTAGCAGAAGCATTTCACGACAAGTGAGGATGGAAATCAGACCAGAAGTTGACAAAATCAGGCAGCAACTGCAAATGCCATGAAACAAAAGAAAGAATATAAAGAATAAGATTAGAAGAAAAGGAAAGGAATTCGGAAATCCCACAAATACAGTGGCAACTATAGAGAAATTATAGGATGACTCATCTTCATTTGCTGCAGGAATGGCTAAGGACAGGTACATTTAAACCAAAAGATGAAAGACTAAAAATGGCAGCCAAAGATAATGAGCTATGCACACATTAGTTTACCAAGTCTGCTACTAAATGGGAGAAACAGACAAATGCAGGTTCTGTAAATCAGAATGGGAAACTGTTGCACATCTTGTTTTTGGGCGTAATACACTCATGACTGAGGGTAGGGTCTATATACTGAAATGCACAAAACTGTGACAAAATTGTCACACTAAGGATTTTGTAAACACTGCAATATAGAACTAGCTAAATGGCAAACATGAACCACATAGCATTCTTTACAATGACAATGTTTATATCACATGGGTTCACCCAGTACTAAAGTTTAAAAAAAAATAAATAAAATAAAAAACAGACACAATAAAACCAGATATTGTGGTCCAGTTTTAAGAAAATGACAAAAATAAAATTACTCATTGAAATTGCTACATTACAGTGTTGTACATACCAAGAGACAAAAAGTCATAAAGTACCAGGATTTGCAAGCAGAAATAAGAGCAATGTGGAAGAAAGATACCTCGACAGTTCCAACAGTAGTAGGATCAACAGCAATAATAAATGAAAATAATTAATTTACAATTATACTTCAATATGCTTCCACCACATGTAACCCCATGGGAACTGCAGAAGGATGCAATTCTGGGACAGTGTAGGTGCTGAGAAGGGCACACTTGGCTAACATCAGATACTGAAACAACACTGATTTCCTAAACTTTAATTATGTCCTGATGTAGGAATGGGATCCGTTCCTGACAAGGTATGTAAAAAAACAAAGCACGCTGAGAAATTAAACAGGAAAAAATAATAATGAAAAAAAAACACTAGAAACAGGGCATGCATATGAAAACATATGCAAGTACTACTGGTATGTTGTACCTATGTTAACACTAAATATTTGGGGCCATTTTGGTAAGCAGCTATGACATCAGGAGCATCCATCTGTCCAAACTTCCTAAATGGACCCCCCCTTTAGTATAACACTATAACCCTTTGATGACGCTGACAGCACAGAGGATCAAGGCTATCAGTTGTTAATGAGCTGCCTCCTGTAGTCCACAGTTGGAGCTCTTCAGCCATCATTTGCCTACTGTGTGCTTCTGAGCAAGTCTGTAAAGCAGACAGTGCTCTGTGACAGGTGGGGAATTAGGCTGTGCTCCACAACACTCTTTTTGACAGCATGCTTAGTAGATCTAAGAATATTAAAACACTAATAAGTATGTATGAGCTACATATCCCAACCCAGCTCTACCTGGTAAAATAACCACCCCGTAAACTGTGAAAGAAAGGAGGGAAAGCAGTCAACATACCTCATATCCAAAGCAACCTGAAATATCTGGTGCTAACAGAGATACCCTTTTTGTCTTCTGTAGAGCTGCCTTAGTCAGCACATCATATAATATGCATATATCCATAAACAGATGGATAAGGATATGCATTCACCTGAGTGCGTGTGTGTGTGTGTGTGTGTGTGTGTGTGTGTGTGTGTGTGCGTGCGTGTGTGCGTGTGCGTGCATGCGTGCGTGTGTGCGTGCGTGTGTGTGTGTGTGTGTGTGTGTGTGTGTGTGTGTGTGTGTGTGTGTGTGTGTGTGTGTGTGTGTGTGTGCGCGTGCGCATGCATGTGTGTGTGTGTGTGTGTGTGTGTGCGTGTGTGTATGTGTGTGTGTGTGTGTGTGTGTGTGTGTGTGTGTGTGTGTGTGTGTGTGTGTGTGTGTGTGTGTGTGCGTGCGTGCGTGTGTGTGTGACTGTGCATGTGTGTGTGAATTACATCATATGGCTTATACAGTTCCCCCATTCCCCACCCTAATAACTGTCTGACAAGAGTGGTGCAAACTTTTTTTATATCCTACTCATTCAGATTCAGAGCTTTATTCGGTGCTTAAAACCCACTGCTGTTACAACCTCTTCAACTTGCATTAGAAATCGCCGAAGTGATTTATATCCACTTAAATTATATTGACATGATATTCCTTAAAATCACAGAGTATCCCTGTAAAAGCATACTGTCCCAGTAAATTGAGTGACAAAGTATCGACCATCCAACACTAATGTCAGCCAGTTTTTCCTAATCTTTCATATCAATAAATGTGCATTAGCTACAATTGTGGTAGTATATTCTTCCCCTGTTGTGATCAACATAACTATCAGATGTCATGGATTAGACAACATACCATTTATATTAGGACCAAAGACCTGTGACAGTACATAATTTAATATCATAAAGAGGATAATCTGTCACCGTATGAGTTAGATCTTCTTTTTCCAACATACTAGGCCAAAAATATACAACAGTCTCCAATAAGATTGTGCTTCCATAAATTAGCATCCAGAAGTTTAAATATATCTTTCATATAATCAATGCTCAGATCCCTACTTTTTGAGTCATTCAGTAGTCTATATTGTTCCAATGAATTAGTTATTGCATAAATAACCTAGGCAATTTACTTTTTCCCATTTCATCAAGCTGTCTATCCCAGCATACTATTTAAATCATCATTAAATATGCACTATACTTTACACTTAGGGATATATTTTTTCAGGTGCTTTTCCAAATATTGTAACCATAAAAATTTCAGAATCTTTTGTATTCAAATGGTATATTTTCTTTTTCTTATATTGTTGTTTAATCAAAACTATTTTCTTCCAAGTTCAAGCCACAGCTTCATTTCTTTGCAAATGTTTTATCATCACTCCTCTTGTCAAGACCTGTGCTTCAGTTAGAGTCTGTTCATTCACCAACCTGAATGAATTCCTCCAATAAAGGTCTGGCAAAAAGACTGGTAAACACAGTGTTGTGATTAAAGTAATATAGGCCAGGGGCTTCCAAGATGGCTGCACACTGATCAACAGCTTAACTTCAGATATCCCATTATGAAAACAGAAACTGGGAAACAGCTGCCAGTGATATTGCCAGCTTCAGTAACATTCAGTTACTGGCTATATTTGGAGCCATTGACAAAGAAAAATTCAAGGATATAATCGGTCTGGTAATCAATAAAAGTTGGCTTTATTTGCAGATAATATTATTTTGTACCTGATGGAACCAGAAAAGGTCATGTTGGTATTGTGGAACATTTTGAGACAGTTCTGTTTTTTTTTTTTTTTTTTGGGGGGGGTATAAAAGTAATGAAGATAAAACACAGGCTATAGCTGTAAACTATGTACATACATATGAATTGGTTCAGCAATACCCATATTTATGGGGACATGATAAAATTAAGTATTTATGAGTATGGATAAAAAATTATTCTGTTATGGCAGATGTGGATATGTGGGAAGAGACTAAACAAAAGATAATACAAAAACAGAGAAACTGGAAACTCTTACCTCTGGATATGGATATGGATAGCAAGATAAAGCAGTAAAATGTTTTTTCTCCCTTTAGTTTTATACACAGGTCAGGCATATTTTTATCAACCAGAGGATAAGTACTGGATAATAATGAATTAAGACTTGAAGGATTTTATTTGGAAGGGGGCAAGAGTCAAATGGGATAAGATGATTCTTCCAACACAGCAAGGAGGTTTAGGATTACCTGATTTGAAGGAATATTTCAGAGCTAGGCATATATATATATATATATATATATATATATATATATATATATATATATATATATATATATATATATATATATATATATATATATATATATATATATATATATATATATATATATATATATATATATTAATAATTTTGATGTAAAATAGTTCCTCCACCTACTGTTTAAAGCTTGCTGTAGTATATGCTAAAAAATCATTGGGGGTTGAAGTCACTAAAAAATGAGTTACGTTTTAGTCTCAGACTTTTCATAGCTCTCAACTAATTAGGGACAAATCTCAACAGAATCAGGGACAACTCCAGAAGTAATCAGGGACACTTTTTAAATATTAGTACCTTTAATTTGAGACCCTGACAAAATAAGGGAATGTGAGTTAATATACATTTTCTGAAGTAAAAAATCTGTAACTCTATTTATTGTCATTGTTTAATAAGTGTAATTTACCATGTTTTATCCAGAAGTCTTCAGTTTCAGGAGGGATTAAGGGAGGCAGAGCTAAAACTGGAATTAAAATGAGGGGTGTCTCTGAAAATCAGGGGCGGCTAAGAGGTATGAACTTCATATCCATCAGAGAATGCATGTTAACATAAATCATGTTATTATAGCAACTTTCTAATTTTATAAGAACAAAAGCTTTCTTGGAAATCTAAATAAAGGACTGAAACCAGATGAGCCTCCTTTATTCAAAGCGAGTACCAAACACAAACATTAACGCCACAAAAATTAAATACGTTTTCGACCTTAATATACCTAGGTCTTCTTCAGAAAAACTGAATGTCATTAATGAAGTGCCTTTTATACAGAATTGATTAATCAAAATCATCAATTAGCCAATGAAAATCAGTACTTCATTAAGAAATGTGTCAAACTGTTTAAAACAAGTAAAATCTTCACTAGTAATAAAACCATATACCATGTTCCAAATAAAATAAATAACAATTAAAACACTTTTAATTTATGACAAATACTGTAACAAAAATAAATATTCAGAGTATAAAAAGACTTAACAAGAATAAATATTCAGAGTATAAGAATTCAAAGTATAAACAGACCTTTCCTTATGTTTAAACCATGTTGCTATAATGGTAGTAAATATTGTATAACTATGCCCCCTTGCGGTAACAGTAAAAAACTTCATAATTTAGCTGCCCGAAGCTTAAGAACAGAAGAAATAGAAAGTGTATCATTGAAACCTGGGGATTTAGTGGAATCCAACACAATTTGCCAAAAAAGTTCTTTGTATTCTAATTTGGCTTCCCACATGCCACCCCTGATCTCTTTCGGAACAATTTCCAAGACAAAAAAAGAAAAAGACGCTTGAGGACATTTTAAAGTGTGTCTATACAGTGCATTTTTGTTATATTGTTTCCTAATTTCATATAAATGCTCATATATGCGGTTCTTCAACTTTCTTTCAGTTTTTCCCACGTAGAAGGAGCTGCAAATTTTGCACGTGGCAATATATATAACTCCTTGAGTATTACAGTTGGAGAAGGTGTCACTAACAATATTTCTATCCCTTGAAGGTATGGTAATGTAGGTTTGATTAACTACGTAAGCACATTGTGAGCATGCTCCACATTTAAAAGTCCCATGCCTTCGTGAAGAACCTTTTAGTTTGTTAGGCCCATTGAACTCAAACAATTGTTTAAAATTTTGATCTCTCCTATATATAAATTTCAAGGTTTTATTTTTGAAAATCTCTAAATCAGAAAATTCAACAAATTTGTTCCATTCCTTGGTAATAACTTCCCTAATGACACCTGAATCCCCTGAATAATCAAAAATAAAAGCTTCACAAAAATTGTCATCCTCACTATTTGGTGGGGCTGGGGGAACTGTATTAAAAGAACCACATCCTAGAATCGGAGAAAATCTATCATGTCTCCCCTGAACCACTATCTCCAGTGTCTGTTGCAATAAACCTTCAGGATAACCCCTTTCTCTAAACATTTCTAAAACCTTTTCACTTTCACTAAGAAAATCAACATCATTAGATATCATCCTACTAATCCGAACCAATTGACCCTTAACCAGGTTCCTTTTCTGAAAAAAAAGATAAGCACTTTTAAAGTGAAGATATGAATTAGAAAATGTTTCTTTGCGAAAAATATTAGATAAAAAACCTTGATTGTTTTTTTGTAAGGGTAATGTCCAAGTATGTAAGCACATCTGAATTGTAATTGTAAGTAAAATCCAAAAATGTGGTGGTACTTTTAATATATTGCAAAAATTCTATAAAAGTGTCACAAGAACCCGTCCAAAAAATAACTATATCGTCCAAGAATCTCTTATATAGGCACCAATGTGTTGCAAAGGGGCTCTCGAGGACGAATAATTCTTCCCACCTAGACAAAATGATGTTTGCGTAGGTGGAAGCACATTTGGCTCCCATAGCCACTCCTCTAGTTTGTTTAAAGAATTCCCCTTGGAAAAACATGAAATTATTGTTAAGAATAACGTCCATAAAAAGTAAACAATTGTTTATTTATTTATTTATTTATTTATTTTACATTTGTTAACCGGGCTAGTCTAACTGGATATATTTCCATTTTCAGCAGAGGCCCGGGGAAAAAAGCTCCACAAAGACATAGTAACTATTACATAAGATGCAATAAAGAGCAGCATAAAAATATACAGTATCAGGAAAATATAATAAAAAAATAAACTTATTGTATTCAGAATTAACAGTTATACAACAATGTACTCAACGTTCCTGTAAGAAAAAAAACAAGCATAACTTATTTAGCATTATCTAACATCTTAAAAAGAGAAAAAGGACATTGAAAGACAACTATGTAAGTAGATTAATTATTTATATGAACCCTCAGTAAACTGAGTAATATAATCAGGAGGAGAAGGATAGTGGTGAGGTAAGTGATAAAGTAGTGAGGAAATAAAATAGAAGGTAGCAGAAGTCACAGAGATGGAGGGGAAGTGGGAATAGTCGAATACATGGATTCAGTCTGGGTTAAGGCAGGGACATAGCCAGTGTTTTGTAAGGTAAATTCTAAGTTTTTGTTTGAAAAGGACAGGAGATAAAATAGAAGTCAGTTCAGTGGGCAATAGGTTCCAGTGTTTACCAATGGAGTTTGAGAACAGGGAGTCACCTGCAAGGTTATTGGATTTGGTAGCAGTAACTAGGAGTTTGCTAGAGGAGCGGAGTGAGTTCAGGTTAGAATAAGGGGTGAAGAGATTAGAAAATGAAGGAGTGTTGTTTGGCAGATAAAAAGCTCTTTGGATAATGGGAAGTTGGGAAAGAAGCAACATGTTTTGTAATTCAAGCCAGTGAAGTTGTTGTAGGTTCAGGCAGTGGTGAGTTCTGAATTGATTACCAGTAACAAATCTTGCTATACTATTGTATGTGGTGGTCAATTTAAAAAGATTAGTTTTATTCAGGTTAGTGTAAATTGGTGAGTCATAGAGAAGAGTGGAAATGAGATGAGAGTGTGCCAAAGTAGCTTTGGCTGTTGGGGATAAGAATGTTTTAATTCTATAGAGGGAGCCCAGTTTTCTATGTACAGTTTTAATAGTGTTATTTATGTGATAATCAAAGGTAAGATTGTTGTCAATTGTCACACCTAGCAGTTTGGTAGAAGAGTCAGGTGATATGAGAGTATTGTTAATAGAAGAGATAGAGAAGTCCAATTTGGGGGGATCTGGTAGTGGGCTTGAAAAGGAGGAGTTTTGTTTTTTTGGCATTAAGAAGTAGGCAGCATTTTAAGAACCATGCTTCAACAGTATGGAATACCTTTTGAATAATAGTTTGAAGCTCTGGGATGGTTTTTGCAGAGCAAATGAGTGTGGAGTCATCTGCATATTGTATGCACGTAGCTTGGGGAATAGCTACTTGTAAGTCATTTATGAATAGGGAGAAAAGAAGGGGTCCAAGAATTGAGCCTTGTGGTACACCGAGTGAGATCGGGAGAAGAGAGGAGAGTTTATTCTCCCAGAGGACAGCTTGTTTCCTGTTAGAAAGATAGGAGGTGAACCACTGGATGGCATTCGGTTCAATAGCAAGGGATTCCAGGATTTTTAGGAGGAGAGGGTGATTGACCATGTCAAAAGCTTTTGATAGGTCGATGAAAAGTGCTGAAGATAGGGTATTATTATTGCGTTTTTTGTTAATGAAGTCAGTAAAGGAAAGGAGAGCAGTAGTAGTACTATGAAAAGGTCATCATTAGAAAAATGTTTACTGTCTCTCATACTCTCTTCTAACCATTGTAAGCCTATATCATGGGGAATGGACCCAAATAGGTCCACCACATCCAATGTAACAAACACCAAATCTGGGGAAAATAAGTGGGATTCAACACTTCTTAAAAAGTCCCATGAATCTTTTAATGAGGTAACACCTTGTTGTGAGAGTTTTTTCAACTTCTCGTCCACAAATTTTGCAAGTGGTGTAGTGGCTGAACCATCCGAGGAAACAATCATCCGTAGTGGTGGGTCAACCTGATCTTTGTGGACTTTGGGTATACCAAAAGCCGAGGGAACTCTGGGGTGTGTATTAGACAAAAAGTGAAAATTGTCCTGGGTGATGGAACCCTCCAAAAGTAAATCATTAAGTAGTAAATTAATTTTTGAATAGGATACATTCACTTCATTAATGGAAACTCTAGAGTATTTATTAGTATTGTGTAAATAATCATTCATCTTAGACTCAAAAGTAATAAAGTCCATCAAAACCGTTCACCCCCTTTGTCAGGATGCATAATCCTGATGCTGGTGTTGTTCCTGAGCTCATTAAACACTTTCCTTTCTTCTTGTGTTAGGTTAGGGAATATCTTGTGTTGAGCTATTGTAGTCCTTATTTCCCTTTCTAAAACATTTTCTAAATTCTTTAATTGAGGGTGTAGTGGTAGATTAAAAACACTTTTTTTCTTTCAAGAATTATTAACTGAATAACCTTGTTTGTGTGCCTGAAATATAAGGACCAGGTTCATTTTCCTCAGAAACAATTTAACATCCACTATTAGCTTAGGTAAATTAGCCTTCTGCATAGGGATGAATTTGAAACCCTTGGAAAATAAATCAAAGTGTGCTACTGTCAATTTCAAATTAGTGTAATTAAAAATATTGTACCCTTTGAGGTGGAAAGTAAATCCTTGTTGCATAATAGGGGAATTTGTATCAGGAATTACCTCTGACTCCACCTGCGGTTGTAACTGTGGTAGTGGACAGGATTCTGTTTGCGAATCCTGTCCGACCTCCTTAAAGGGGGAGGCTGTTCAACTAGAAAGCACTCTTCTTCCCCTTCAAACCCCTCTTGTCTATTTTCCTCAGTTTCATGTAAAGGATATGCTTGGTGGTCCTGATACCCTTTATAACCTGAGGCTACAGGGGTTTTGAAAGTCTTTGGTGGGGGGTAAGCATTACCTTCCTTGTAATCCTTTAAGTCCCTTTCCAGCTTAGTAGTTTTCCTCCTCATATTCTTAATACACCTACTCTCAATGTCTGAAAAAATATCAAAATACAATTTCTTCTCTGTTTCAATGGTGAAAAGCACATCATTAATAATATTATTGTTAATAGTATCTATCTGGTCTAAAAGTGATGCCCTAATTCTTTCATTTTCTTTAATAATAGCATCAACCACATTTAATCCACATTTATCATAAATCTTAATTAGGTCAGAGTGAAATTCAGAACCTTGAGTCACATTGTTAGGGAACTTAGCAATCCGAAGTCCCTTAGGCACAATCTGTTTATCAAGACATTCTCTCCGGAATGTACAATCACATCCTAAACACTTATATTTCTCCAAATAATAAAATAAATCATCCGAATTTTCTCTGTAGGTTTTAACCACTGGTTCCTTAGGTCGAACAATGTGGTAGGAACCATTAATAGAAAAATGTTTATCCAAAAAAGCTTTAAAACCATTAGCAGACAAAACAGAAGAAAAGTCACCTTGGTTTTCAAGCAGAGCTTCTGTTTCCACATTAGATTGTTCTTGTGTCCTGTTACCACGAGCGGGTTGAGAGTGGGAGCGAAGCAAACGTGGAAAATTATCAAATTAATTTCCTATATTGGGTAAATGGCCATCCAAAACCTCTTTAGTATTACCACCAAAAGAACGCTGATCAGTCTGTTTATTCTGTGCTGGAAACGCTGACGAAAGTGTACTGTTTGCACCAGAAGCTAGTTGCAGAATGGAAGAGCAAGCTGGTGTGAGTAGTTCCACAAGCTGTGATAGTTGACCAATCACTTTGCGCAATTCACCCATCCCATGATGTTTGGGTGATTCAAGTTTGGTTTTGCCCTCTGGATTCCCCGCCATCGTATAAAAACCAAAACCAAACAGCGATGGTAAAGCGAGCTTTAAGTACCAAAACCAAAAACAAAAGCTTGCTTGGAAATCCAAATAAAGGACTGAAACCTGTAATACTCAAGGAGTTATATATATTGCCACTTGCAAAATTTGCAGCTCCTTCTACGTGGGAAAAACTGAAAGAAAGTTGAAGAACCGCATATATGAGCATTTATATGAAATTAGGAAACAATATAACAAAAATGCACTGTATAGACACACTTTAAAATGTCCTCAAGCGTCTTTTTCTTTTTTTGTCTTGGAAATTGTTCCGAAAGAGATCAGGGGTGGCATGTGGGAAGCCAAATTAGAATACAAAGAACTTTTTTGGCAAATTGTGTTGGATTCCACTAAATCCCCAGGTCTCAATGATACACTTTCTATTTCTTCTGTTCTTAAGCTTAGGGCAGCTAAATTATGAAGTTTTTTACTGTTACCACAAGGGGGCATAGTTATACAATATTTATTACCATTAAAGCAACATGGTTTAAACATAAGGAAAGGTCTTTTTATACTTTGAATTCTTATACTCTGAATATTTATTCTTGTTAAGTCTTTTTATACTCTGAATATTTATTTTTGTTACAGTATTTGTCATAAATTAAAAGTGTTTTAATTGTTATTTATTTTATTTGGAACATGGTATATGGTTTTATTACTAGTGAAGATTTTACTTGTTTTAAACAGTTCGACACATTTCTTAATGAAGTACTGATTTTCATTGGCTAATTGATGATTTTGATTAATCAATTCTGTATAAAAGGCACTTCATTAATGACATTCAGTTTTTCTGAAGAAGACCTAGGTATACTAGGGTCGAAAACGTATTTAATTTTTGTGGCGTTAATGTTTGTGTTTGGTACTCGCTTTGAATAAAGGAGGCTCATCTGGTTTCAGTCCTTTATTTGGATTTCCAAGCAAGCTTTTGTTTTTGGTTTTGGTACTTAAAGCTCACTTTACCATCGCTGTTTGGTTCTAATTTTATAAGAGCAATTTTTAAAATCTGTCCCTATTTATAAGCCTTTGTTTCCACCTTATTTTAGTCTTTATCCAGATTTCTTGAGCTAAGGGGTTGAGAGGTATGTATAACTTTTAAAAGATTTGTATCCACTGTTTGACTGATCTGTTCATTTCACACACACACACACACACACACACACACACACACACACACACACACACACACACACACACACTTCCACTATCATACACACATGCACCCATAAACTCATATATGCAAACAGAAACAGAAACACACTCATGCACACACACAAATACACACGCATACACACTCGTTAAACAGCAATAGCTTTGCTTAGGAGTGTAAAATAATGGAAGCCGTTATCTCCATTTGCAGTCTGAACACAATTGCATCTTAATAAGCTGCTGTGACATGTCAGACTCATTTTTCAGTGGGCATTACCTGTACATTAACACACTGATGGAGAACGTTTGTTCTCTAATTAGACTGGTGATGTACAGGTTGCCCATTCTCTAACATTTTAATACATAGCTGGCTCTGTTCTCTGTAAACAAAACAAGTCTGCATACTTTATTATTCTTACTCGCCTCTTCACTTTTAATGTTTAAACTAGCAATTATATTTCCTAAGTGTCAGTTTAGTAAGTTTTCAAAGAAATCTGCTGTTTGTTCTACAATTGATCTAACAATTTCATTGTCTATTTTTTTAAAGTCTACTTAACGGTTTGCATTATCGCCTTATCTTCTGTTTTCCCTTTGAATTCTTTTCATCCTGTTCTGTCCTTTTCCAGCTTTAACAACTAATACAAGACTCCCAAGAATAAAAAAGCCTCCAAATCACTCAGCCACTCAGCATAATTGTACCTGTACCAAATGTGGTTTTAAATGCAGTGATCACAATCTGATATACTATGCACGTTCCCTGCAAGTAGCATTGTTAATTCTTTAATAATACCTTTGATGTCCCCTTTCATAGCTGTCATTGGTATTTCTAAAGATGCTTCTTTGCTTACTTCCATATAAACAGCACCTCTTTATTTCTCACCCATTGTTCATTATTTCTATATGTTTTATCATTTCCTTCCCAATAACCATGTACCCTTTTCATTTAATTTCCGTAAAGATCTTAAGGCTTTTGCTTCCCCTCATAAGGTAATCCCTTACCTGACCCATCACTATTCACAACATCTGATTTTAACCTTTTCATGTTTATCTCGCATCACTTTTGATTCTTTACCCTTTTTATGGTTTCTCTTATTTCCTTTCCTCCTAATTTCTAACCTTTTCTTGCTTAAATGCACCTTGCACTTTATCACCTGTAGGATACCTTTTTAACAAGCCCACTGGCTCCTCACTTATTTATTTAATGGTGCCGATTGCGTTCACTTCTTCACTAACAGCTCACTGTGCATCAGATCTGAAATGCAAACATTTCATCAGGAAAGAAGTTACCACAGGAGGTGCATCACCAAAGTCAAACATTCTTTGCATGTTTGCAACAGAGTACTTCCAGACAGTTCACTTTATCTGAAAGAATTTTGCAATTCAGTGATTTACATAGTAAAAGTTCTCCCAGAAACAGCAGTTACAAACATGAAAGATTCCCTGGTTAAACTGTTAAAAAGCAAAAGTGAATATAATGGTAATCTATACATCTCACAAGGGAACAAAATGAATGCAAGGTTTTGCTATGGAGATTGTCTTTTTCAAATTCCCTTTGAACTGTATTAAACAGCATTGGACTCAGACTTTAAAGCATGCCAAGTCATTACGCTGTCCATTTTATCCAACACATAATGAGAAATATTTTCCCTAACATAGCATGCCTTTTCATAGGTCCCATTGTCAGTCAATACTATGATCTTCCTTGATCTGATAAATAAGACATCATCCTGAAAATGCAATTTCTTTTATGCCTCCTTTGCTTAGCATGCTCCTTTTCATAAGCATGCAGATATTTTCCTTGCTTTGCTAGCATCCATGCTTGTTTCAATCAGGCCACTTCCATATAATCCACAATAATATGTCACTTTAGTTTTCCTTAAAGAATGTGAAATAAAATGTCAACCTGACCATGCTAGTGTAGCAAAAGTAATGATGAAGTAGTAATCACCTAAATCACTCAGCATAATTGTTCCTGTACTAAATATGCTTTTAAATGCAGTTACCACAATCTGATATATTATGCATTTTCCTTGCAAGCATCAATACACCCTTGAGGGGCATTTCTTACCTCTGTCATACTCATAGGATATAGCATTATATTCCATCTAGGTATACAGGGGGCATATCATCACCTTGCTGTGAATATTACCTTTCTTCCAGATGGATGCTTTCCTCAAACACTAGTGGTGATATCCATCATACTACATGTTTTCATTCATCAGTATGCCATTCATTTCACTCAGGGGCACAGTAAGAGCCTATTGACAGACTAATAATTTTGTTGATGAATCATGTATCAACAATGCAGATAGTAGACCCTCATTACTAAATCCAGCATTCAGTACAGAGGCTGTGTGTGTGTTTATGTGTGTGTATGCTAGTGTGTGTATATATATATAATATATATATATATATATATATATATATATATATATATATATATATATATGTGTGTGTGTGTGTGTGCTTGTGTGAGTGTGTGTGTGTGTGAGTGTGTGTGTGTGTGTGTGTGTGTGTTAGTGAGTATGTGTGCAAGTGTGTCTGTGTGTGTGTGTGTGTGGGGGGGGGGGGTGACTAGCCAAACATAAATTACATTTAGATACACGGAATATATTATTCATAATGATATCCCTAAAATGCTTAGGAAATCTATGATTTCTCATTGTGCAAGCAACATACAGTGGCTAATAATGAAGAACTGGCAAGAAGTTAAACTTGCCATTACTTCATATTGACAAGCATCAGACCACTGACGTGCCTTGGGGAAATAATGCAGCAGTTGGCATTAGCTGTTAGACAGTACCCAATAGTTGTATGTTTATTAAATACACAACTTACTGACTGACTTGACTGTGAAGCCAATCATATTTGTACAGATCCTGGATGGATTATTATTTTGCACATCAGTATAGCTGCTGTAATTGCATAGATAATAATGGGCATCTGAAGCAGAAGCAATAACAGTGTGATTTATACTCGTTAAATGCAGCCTTAATATCATCATAATGCAATTAGGGTGTGGTTTCACCTTACATATGAAGCTAGTCTACATTAGAATTATTACAACATAAGCACAATCGTCAGCATCACACTTCGCACTGTAAAATTCTTCATCTCACCTCAACCTCCAGTCAGTGACTAACCGTACAGATGGAGATATGCAATTTACTGTCATTGTAATGATCACTTTTAAGAGATGCCCACCAGCAACAATTTATATTGTCTTAGACTAATTAGCGGCTCATTTACCTGTTGAAACTTGGGGTGGGGGATGATGAGACTTAGCTTGCCTGCTTTTCTTCAGGATTTGGAGTAGACAGCATATCTGTGGGCATAGTCTTCATGGTTGAATTCCTGGGGAATTACATACCTAAACCCTCAAATGCTATGAACATTGGGCATGCCCAAGGGGTAGTAGAGTTTAACATAAAAAATCCAATCCCTTAATACAGAGTTGATAGCTTCCACTCACGTATCACTTAACTGACACCCTAGGGAATGAATGGGCTGTAGGGCTCTCACCTTAGGGAATGAATGGCCTGTAGGGCTCTCACCGAGGGAATGATGGGCTATAGGGCTCTCACCCTAGGGAATGAATGGGCTATAGGGCTCTCACCCCAGGGAATGAATGAGCTGTAGGGCTCTCACCCTATGAAATGAATGGACTGTATTCACCCTGGGAAATGAATGCATTATAGAGCTCTCTGTCTAGGGAAGTAATACAATGTAAGGGTGTCATCTCGGGAATGAATGGGTTGTAAGGCTCTCACCCTGGGGAATGAATGGGCTGCATGACTCACACCCTGAGGAATGAATGGGCTGTAGGGTTCTCACCCTAGGGAATGAATGGGCTGTATTCACCCTGGGGAATGAATGAGCTATAGAACTCTCTCTCTAGGGAATGAATAGGATGTAAGGATCAGGGAATGAATGTGTTGTAAGGCTCTCACTCTGCAGAATGAATGGGTTGTAGGACTCACACCCTGAGGAATGAATGGGCTGCACGACTCACACCCTGAGGAATGAATGGGCTGTAGGGCTCTCACCCTAGGGAATGAATGGGCTGTATTCACCCTGGGGAATGAATGGGCTATGGAGCTCTCTCTCTAGGGAATGAATAGGATGTAAGGGTCTCATCACAGGGAATGAATGGGTTGTAAGGCTCTCACCCTCGGGAATGAATGGGCTGTACGACTCACACCCTGACGAATGAATGGGTTATAAGGCTCTCACCCTGGGGAATGAATGGGCTGCATGACTCACACCCTGGGGAAAGAATGGGCTGTAGAGCTCTTACCTGGGCTAATGAAAGAACTGTAGGGCTCTAACCCTTGGCAATGAATGGACTGTAGGGCTCTCACTCTAGGGAATGAATGAACTGCAGGGTTCTCTCCCTGGGGAATTAATGGGGTGTAGGGCTTTCATCCTAGGGAATGAATGGGCTGTATTCACCCTGGGGAATGAATGGGCTATAGAGCTCTCTCTCTAGGGAATGAATAGGATGTAAGGCTCTCACCCTGGGGAATGAACGGGCTGCATGACTCACACCCTGGGGAAAGAATGGGCTGTAGAGCTCTTACCTGGGCTAATGAAAGGACTGTAGGGCTGTAACCCTTGGTAATGAATGGACTGTAGGGTTCCCACTCTAGAGAATGAATGGACTGCAGGGTTCTCTCCCTGGAGAATTAATGGGATGTAGGGCTCTCATCTTGGTGAATGAATGGGTTGTAAGGCTCTCGCCCTCAGGAATGAATGGGCTGTAGGGCTGTCACCCTGGGGAAAGAATGGATTCACTGGGAAACTAGGAAGGATGAACTTAATGTTTAGTGATGGGGCAAGGCCAAGGGCCAAAAATAGAGAAACAAGTAGAGTGAGTGACAAAACTCACTGCCTATCTGTACAGAAGCTCAATTGTTGGCCAAGTGGCAGCGGTACCAGGTCAGTATGCTGGAGGTTTGGGGTGTTAGTCCCAAATGAGACCAGGTCAGTATACTGGAGGTTTGGAGTGTTAGTCCCAAATGAGAGCTAATATTTATCCTTTGACTTCTAAGAGTCTATCAGTGCCTAAGGAAAGGGCTTCCCTCTGTACGTACATAAGTGCATATAAGTTTGCAATTATACTGTTAAGATATTAAGTTCTGAAGGAGTATAGACTCCTGTTATTCATCTATTACCAGATAGCTATCAGTAAATTACACTTTGTAACAATTACCCACTCTAAATATTGGCAAATAGGTTAGTTTGCCTATAAATTGAATAATATTTAGATATAACTCAAAGCTATGTAGTTTAGTAGCAGTTCCTGTTTTCACCTGTATGCATTTTGTCTTCAGATTTTATTTTTCATATACAGTGTAATGAATGCTAGTTGGGCAGCCATGGTGGTGCAGCGGTTAGCATTGCCGCCTCACAGCAGGAGGTTCTCTGGTTCGATCCTCGGCTGGGGTGCTTTCTGTGCAGAGTCTGCATGTCCTCCCTGTGGTCGCGTGGGTTTCCTCCGGGTGCTCCATTTTCCTCCCACATCCAAAAGACATGCTGTAAGTGGACTGGACACTCTAAATTGACCCTAGGTGTGGGTTTGTGCATGTGTGTGCCTTCTGTGGAAGGTTGAGCACCGGGCTGGCAACTCAACACCGTAAAACTCCACTGCCAATCATGAGCGGATAGGTGATCCGCTGTGGCAACCCCTAACCGGGAAAAAGCCGAAAGAGTAAGAAGAGCAGTGTAATGAATGCTAGTTGTGTTTTCAAGCTGGGAGGGGGTGGTCCCTGATGCAGCTTCTTGTTTTCACCCCACCTATAACTTAGGGAAAAGACTTGCAGATTTACTGGTCTGTTAAGTCTTGGAACTAATGCTTGCCATCTGAATTATTTTCTCTGGGTTTATTTATTTATTGATTTGAATGTGTTAACCAAGTATGTGGGCTAGTTCAAGGACTCTTTTCAAGTATGACCAAAACAACAATGAGTTTCATGAAAGGTTCATAATCTTGAATGAAAGTAAAATATAAAGAAGTACATACAATAAAACATGCACAGATTTGGGGAATGAATTGTTACTACTGACTGTCATAAACTTTGTAACTGGCAATTTTGCAATGATATAATAACAATGACTGAACTTTTCGGAGATACTTTCAGAAGGAATACACTTGGATTAAGGGAATACAGTGTTAGATAATCAGAGTAATGTATATAACTATAAGGAAGAAAAAAGATGTTTGTTCCAGAGTAAAGGAAGGTAAAGTGAAAGTTTTACAGCATGGTAGTACGCCAGTATAGCAACAGGAGAGAGAGATGTAGTTTTACTAGAGGAATTTACAGTATGGGGTTATGAGGGATTACTCGTAGGTCAAGAGGGATGTTGTAATTATATGTACTAGCTGAGTTCTTATGATGTTTGCAGCTGAAGGAGATGGTGAAGAAAGTGGGGAAGAATTGGATCTAGTCTTATCAGGTGAACATTTGAGGAAGGTGAAAAAGTAGGAGAGGAAGAGATGAAGCACATAATGAAACAAGAGGGGGGTTAAGATTTAGTAGAGCATTGTGAAAAACAAGGTAAAAGGAGATTGTTTTGTAAGCAAAAGTCACATTATCAGGAATTGTTAAGAAAAGATTTCCAAGGATTGTTAATGACTTATTCATTTTGAGCTCCCGACTCCACCAATAAAAGTCTCATAAGGACAGACTAGATGATGTTTTCAATAACTTACATCATATTTTCTAGCCAGTTTGACATTGACTGTAGCATCCACGGCTCCCAGTTTCACCTTGCCTTGGGTCCGTTCCTTGACATCAGTTGCCGTTGCTGCCCACTCAGGTGCAAGCCTTCAAGACAAAGAGGATGAACAGTTACAGTGGGAATCCATCATACCAAAGTCTGAATATCTGATGGAACCTATAAATCATGACATTATAAATACCATACCTTTATATACTGTACAACACCCTTACATTGCTTAATGTTGATGTTGCACTATGACGTTCACACAATAGTATTATAATAGGCCTGTAATTTGACAATTGGGTGACTGCCTACAAATGTCAAGAGATAATGGCATTCCACTTTCTCCTACAGTAATGACCTTTACCTGCAGTTCTAGATAAGGTTTATTACTTCGACAGAATTTAATCAGGATGATGTATGGCTAATTCTAGTAACATTCCTAGAAGGTGCACGAGTATAAATATAAACAAAATAGATCCAGAAACAGCCTAACTCTGGTTTAGACCTATTCAATACACAGTGATTCATCAAATGAATTCCAATGAACATAAATGACCAATGCTCAAAAAAAAACTCATATATAATGCAAAAAAGTACTGTACATTGAAAAAAAATGTAGACACCTACATTTTGCAGTGACCTTAATTGTTGTTGTTTTTGCGAAACAGTAATCTCACCTCAGATGGTGCATTATTTTATGACAGCCAGTACTCAGTGGATCACGTTTATTCAGTTATATGACTCCCTTTCAACTCTGGGGTCTGGTGTTCCCTGTCAAATCAGTATGCAGAGGGTACGTCTGGACACAGGTCATATGCCATGCTGGATGCAAAACCATACTGTATAGGATGTTGCACAAATCAGATATGAGACAGACTAACAAAGGGATGTGTAACCATTTAGGATAACAGCTTGGATACCGCAAGAACGCCCTGTTGCATAGTGTGGGGCTCTACTAAATAGTACTGCTTTTGTGCCTTGCAAAAATTCAAATCTCACTCACCATATGGTATAATGACAAATTGCCTATGTCACACTTATTGCAAGGAAGTATATTACTGAAGCACTGAGTTATGCCTGGAACAACAGGACTGGCCTAGGACAGCGTCTATCTGGGGATGCACACTTTCTTTCAGAGCTCTCACCTTTTCTGTTTTCAGCTCAGTGTTGCAAATTTAGAAGTTAACTGCATCCGTTTCCTTGCTGTGGCTGGTTGCTGCTCTGTTTTTTTGCTGACTGATTGTTTTAGTTGCTATGAGGCTCTGAACCAAACAATGACCAGTTTCCTGTATCACATGAATGACAATGGTACCCGGTCATCTTTCTGCTTCGGATTATACACTAGTGTATAAATGACTTCTGCACTGCTTTTAAATATATAAATATAAAAATAACAAAGAAAAATAACAAAAAGTGCTCCAGGGCTCAACTCCACCATAAGCTCCACACCAAAAGAACTTGTATAAAAAACAGCTACATTTCAAATTGCTCCAAAGGTTAAGCGTTTCATCCCTCAGTATTCACTCTGTTTTTTATACAAGTTCTTTTGGTGTGGAGTTTATGGTGGAGATGAGCCCTGGAGCACTTTTTGTTATTTTTCTTTGTTACATTTAAGTGCTTTTTTCAAATGGCTTATTTTTGTTATTTGTCTACTTTTAAATATGTTTATTAGCAAAGCCAGGTCTCGTGATGGCAACGTCTTCTGCTAGACTTTAGCATTTAGGTATACAGTTAATTAGAGCAACTAGGCTATATTTTCTACACTAGAAGTTCCAGCATTTTTTGAATAAATATGTGCCCTAAAAGATGCATGGGCTGTGTAATGGCTAGAAGCATTGAAATGAGGATGGCACCTAAAACGTTATGTGAGTTTCATTTAGATATATTAAAATGTACTCCTTTCTTTTTAAAGTAGAGTTGGAAGAAAGAAAACAGTAGACAGAGACTCCTGTATTTGGGTCTGCTTAACTGTCCATCAGTAAATTATTCATTATATATAAAAAGGCTTACAATATTAAAGCCATCATGGTATGGCCGTTTGAGTCACACTTCTGGAACTAAACCAAATAAAGCCTAAAAAGGCACAAAATATGAACCACTAAGCAACTTCTTAAGTACAGTCTGGCCATAACAGCATGCAAAAATGTGCACTTTTGCCCTGGGTATGGGACTAAACCATCTACATACAGAAGTAGGCTTCACACTAACACTCATCCAAGGTAAGTCTTTGGTCTCAATCTACAGTCCACTTCCTCGCCCTTCCTGAGTTTTAATGCCTCACAATGCTCATTTGCCAACAATAACTGTAATTTAAATAAACTCTTATATTTACACACACATTGATTTCCAGGAATGGTTATTAATATTCTGATATGATTCAAGGTAGTAAATTGCCACCACTCCAAATTACTAGCCTTGGGACCTTCCATTTAAAGTTTCACTCTTGTTCATAAGCCACAATAGTTATAAGCACAAACGGAATGTGTCAAAGAGCAGTCTGCACAATCAGAGGTGGATGCCAGCAAGTTGTCAACAGCTGGAAATAAATATCCCCTTATAAATTAATAAGTAAATATATAACCAGACACACTTTTTTAAGAATGAAATATAAAGACATTGATATGGAATTGCACAAGGAAACCAAAAGTAATCCTATTGAAAAAAAAATGATTACAAGAAAGAAAAATGTGTCTTTATGGGTAAAACTTTTTTTTTCTTATCTCTTACTGAAAGAATTAGTGCTCTGACTGCAGTAGCTATTTTTTTTTTTTTAGGCAGAGACAAAGTCCAAAGAACTCACAAGTAACAAACTGCAGGCTACTTCCTCTTCTTCGTGACTGTCCTCCTTCTTTCTCAGCTACTTGGTTTATATCTTTTCATAAGAATACAGCTGCAACTGAGCAGTGTCACGTATACATATTAACGGATTTGTATTACCACTGACATTCCAACAACCTTTAGGTTTCCTCCATACTCACCCTGCAGCTTCCAGGAGCAATGGTCAGGTTAACAGGAGAAAGACGTTCATTCTGAAGACAGACGGATTAGGGCCTCAACTCTCCATGCTGGTTCCAGGCTTGTTTAGGTTTCTAAATGGTCTCATCTCTGTAATAATTTACCTGTCTTTGGTCCCATCTTCCAAGGGCATCCAGTGGGACACTATGAGGCCACAGTTTGCCCTACTTCTGGCACATTGCCTCTACTATGCCACCACATCTGACCCGGTATGACCTCTGGCAAGCTGTCTGGTAACCTGTACAACACAGCAGTTACACTGCCCTTAGCATACAGCTCTCATCTCTCTCCCCTGAAGCATGTGTTCAGGCTCAATGCCTTCATTCCTCTCCTCCTCCTCAACAGCTCCCCCAGTGCTGGGGTCACAATCAGATTCCATCCTCTGGGTCATAGGCAGGGCTTCCTCACTCCCTCTGTCCCTCATGAATGTTTTTCCTGGCCTTAGTTAATTATCACCTCGACTAGCTATCTCCCTAACAAAATTGTCAAACCGCTCATTTGCAGTTGTAAATCACAGATCTTATAGTTAAACTTCAGAACAATGCCAGACTGCTTCACTTGTTGGCCATCCTGATAATACCCTATGAATAACTGCTGTAATTTCCAGTAGAAAATAGGTACAAGTTTCAGTTACAAATTCCATAAACCTTTCTGTTTATTTCCTAAAAAAAAGTTCAATCTTTTCATGTAACAGAAAAGCACACATATTGCAGATCTACATTACATACAAAAAATTTATCAGCTCTCACATATTTTCCTGCCACTGAAAAAAAACACACATGGTAGATTAAATCCCATACTTTTAGTTTACTTGCTATAAGTTTTAAAACACTTAAGTGCATTTTCTTTAAATGTGAGTTTCATGGGAAGAGGTTACCGTTTCTCATGCTATGTCCGTTTTCAATGTGAGAGTGTTTTACTTTGTTTAGTTTAGAAAATAGCTGTCAATGTTTTTTTTCTGTAAATTTTGAAATAATAATTTTAATTGAAATCCAAATCACTGTGATAATTTTAAGTGTATGTACACTGACATGGTGTTTATGGTAATTGGGGAGATACAGCCAAGTAATGGGATATGGTATGGTTGGTGGGGGACCTGATTCATTACCCTGTCCACAATCAGCTCTGTTGACTCTGGAGGGGTATGCTGCAACAATACAGCATTATTGATTTAGGTCAGACCTGTATTGAGTAATTTCAGAAGGATAGCTATTGTTGATGACAGAGAAGACATAGGAAGGTGAAATATGAGATATAGGTGTCATGCAAGCATGTAACACCCTCCCCCCACAAAGAGATGCTATATGCAGGAATTTTCCTGATTTTGTATGACTTTTGTGTTGTTGAACAAAAGCTACTGCAGCCTTTATATTGTTTGTGATTGTTTTATTGTATTCATTGCATTAATGAATGAAATAATTCATTAATTGGCCTGGATTGTAATATAATTTAACCATGTCACATTTTAGTAATATATTTTTGCAGTACCTTCTGTACAGCCTCCAGCAAGTTCAAAGTGGTCAGCATATGTCAGGTTATAATCTGCATTATTTGGAGTGATGATCAGAGTCGTCTGAGCTTTAGCATCCATTATGTAGTCGTTGCTGCATCATATTACTGTGATACAGTCTTCTCTACAAGACTAGTATGCTTTTGTGTAAAGCATAGCCGGCCTTAGGCATAGGCCAACTAGGCGGCCGCCTAGGGCGCCGGTCTAGTAGGGGTGCTTTTCAGTATTTATTTGGTGTGGGTAGACCAGGATGGGGGCACCAGGTGGTGCAGTGGGGGCGCTGTGGAGCCCTTTTGCCTAGGGCATCAGTTGACCTAAGCCCACTCCTGCTCCTATGGACAAACATCTCCACTCAAATCTCCAACAACTAGTACACACAGTGGAGGATCCTGAAGGACACAGAGAGCTGAAGGAAAAAAAGGTTCCAAAACACTAGAGCTCTCCTAATACTGAGAGAAAAGGCATTTGCTATAGTTGAGACTTTCACATTTCTTTACCATCCTGCTTTTTCTCTGGGAAATAAACAGGAAAAAAATAAGCTGCTTCATAGTGAACTTGTAAACTACCTCAGTCAGAAAATTAGTGCTTGTAAAGCAAACTGAAATGCTCTGCTGTGCCCGTTTTTATCACAATCAGACATAATATATGCACACTTGATTTAGTGTCTATAATTGTTGAGTACAGATATTGGTGGATTATAATGATATCACTTTGAGTGGTCTTGTATGGTTGAAATGTTCTGAAATGGGTAGTTTTGTTATTATTGGTGCATACATTTTGTTTTACTGCTTATTGGAAAAAATATTCAAAATTACAAATTTAAAAGATACACTAACAAATGTTGCTCTACTAAACAAGAAATATAATTTAAAATAATGAGGAAGAATAATCAAAGAACACATACATTTATGCATGGTCCCAAAAATGTGTGCAAGAGACCCTTGGTTTGAAAACAGCCCCAGGGGACCAAGATACACTTAATACACCACTGTCCAATTGCATTTTTCAAGAATGTGAGTTTCAGGAAAAGATAAGTTTGCTGTTGCTTATGTTAAATCTGCTTTCAATGTGTAACTGTTTTACTTTGCTTAGCAAATGGCCATTACATCCATATCTCTGTAATCAATGTAAAAAATAAAGAATAAAATAGTATGCACACTGACAAGTTTGAACAACGTTTATAGTGTCTGGGAAGAGAAATGCAAGCAATCTGACACTGGAAGGACTGAGGGTCTGTTCCTTTACACAACCTAGGGCCCCATTTAACCATGATTCTGCTCTGGACTGTATACTCCCAAAGACAATTAAAAGAGACTCCCAAGAAGCATCTCCAGCACAAGAGTTATTACCCATGTGTCTTTCTATCTAAGGTATGCATCCATGCACTTCACAGGCCTTAAAAAATTACTAGAGATAAACAACAAGTGTATTCAGCAAAACGTATTGCAGGCAATATATCACTGCCTGGTCATCTGTAATAGAGGAAATTAATATCTGTCCAATAAAGTGACCACCCCTATGCCATTTTGTAGGACCCCTCTCCTGTGTTTGCCCCCATTACGTTACAACAACCCATCTCAATTTTTTGGTACTAGTGCACCATGTCTTTACTTGCTAGACTTGAGGCACTATTTTGCAGCAAACCTCCTTCCCCAGTTGAGTTGGCTAGTTAAGATTTCAGCAGCAGCAGCAGCAAAATTGCAGTTCAATGAAGCAATGCACACTATACCTCAGTCAGGATTGCACCCCACTTTGCTCAACTGGTCTGCACTGCAATTTAAATACATTCTTTTCTATACATAAAGGGGATCACTCACAGCACAGATACCGCTTGTTGATCGCCTCAGTACAGACAAATGTGCAGGCTGAGTGACTTTTGTTGTGCCATTTTGGCTGCCTACTTCAGTCTCTTCTCACCCTAATCTCCAGCCACCCCACGTATAGCCAAATTCATAATTACAAAGCCCCACTCCCATTTGTGACATGCTCCTAAAAAACTTAAAGGAGACCCTTTTAATGTGACTAACTTATGTTAAAAGAACAACAATTAAAAAATAAACTTAACATCTAAGCAATGAATGGCTGCACAATGTAAAACAATAAATCAGCCCTTCTTCAACACCCTTTTATGATACAATAATATCAGGGAAGAAATGAATAAGCAAACTGTAATAAAAAATGTGAATAACAAAAGTTAACGGTAATACCTAAAGAGGGTAAAGATCCATCCAGCTCTATACAGGCTCATTTCAATACTAAACCATGATTATAAAGTGCTTATGTTTATAATTGCTAAAAGAATGGCTTTGTGGAGGGGAGGCAAACATTTGACAATATTAACAGAACACTGATGATCCAGAGAGAAGCAGAATGTAAGAAAGTACCACTTTTATTGGTGGATCTTGATGTAGGGAAAGCATTTGAGAGAGTAGACTGGGGCTTCATGAGCAGGGCAATGGAAGCATTTGAGAGAGTAGACTGGGGCTTCATGAGCAGGGCAATGGAAGCATTTGAGAGAGTAGACTGGGGCTTCATGAGCAGGGCAATGGAAGCATTTGCTTTCCCTGATGTAATTATAAGGTTGATTAGAAGAATATATGAGGGATCGGAGGAGCTAGTTAAAGTGGATGGAGTCCTCTCCAATAATTTCTGCTGGAACCAGGCAGGGTTGTCCTCTTCCCCCTTTGTTGTTTGCATTATATTTAGAACCACTGGCAAAGAAAATAAGGTACTCAGAAATTCAAGGATATAATTGGTATGGTAGCCAGGATCAGCTTTCATCAACCGAAGAAGTTGTGGACAGCAATTAAAAAAGAGTTGAAAGACTTTACCTGGCAAGAGAAGACAGCGAAAGTCAAGTGGGATAAGATGATTCTACCAATAGAACAAGGTGGATTAGGATTACCTAATTTGTGGGTGTATTTTAGAGCAACGCAGTTAAGACTCTTATACATAGCACAAGGAGAAAACTATAATTCAAAGTGGAAAGGAATGATGCTGACACAGGGGGTGGGAGATTTGCATAATGGTTTAGCTACTTACCTTAAAGATGCAAGGTGCAGAGTTTGATTCTCACATGGAGTAACTGGCTAGGCTTAACATGGCTCATAGGGACAGTTAGCCTAATAGTAACCTATGAACCTATGAACCTAAGAAATAAGGAGAGATTGGGATTTTGGATACAGACTCTTAAGCAGAACTACCAAAATCATACAGAGTATTATATTCATAAAATAGCAGGGAGTATTCTAAGAACCAAACCAGCACGAGAATGGAGAAAAGAGATTTTGCTGATAGGGATGACTGTGGTCAGGGATATAGATAACAGGCAAAAGGGGCTGGAATTTATTGGAGAAAACTGGCAAAGGAACCAAGGTATTGGGACCAAATAACTAGAAATGGAAAAGTAATAGAATGGGAAGAGGCCAAGAATTTATTTGGACTGTAGGTTACAGATTGCCTTCCCTATCAAAGACTGATATCAGAGTATAGGCAAAGAGAAAGACATAGGGGGCTCCTAAATGAATGAGCAACACTGGTAGAGTTTTTAATAGAGCCTAGAACAGAAGCTGCCATTAAAAAAGGAATAACTAGTAAAGCATATAAAATATTGCATGATAATTATAAGAATCAATTGGAGGAGCTTAGAAAGGATTGGGAAGAGGCACTAGATAAGCAATTCACAAAGAGACAATGGGGGATATATGTATATCTCTCAAATATGCAACAAAGTCTAAACGATTTAGGATCTTTGCCTGGAAGTGTTTACATAGGTATTTTTGTACCCCAAGTAGACTCCAAAGATTTTTTCCTCAGGTGGATAGCAATGCTGGAGGTGTGACAGGCAAGAAAGAGGTAGCTGGGAACATATTTTTTGGAGGTGTGATGAGCTAGCAAGACTTTTGGGATTCCCAGCGGGCTGGACTGTCGGAGATGCTGGCTGGGCAGATTGGACTGACTGCAAAGATGATTTTTTTGAGTTATGCTACAGACTCGGAATTGCCCAGACAAAGTAAAGCCTTGCTGAGTCTAAGTATGGTGGCTGCCAAAAATACAATTACTAGAAAATGGAAATCAAAGTGTAAACCAACTTTACTAGAAGTAGTGACTATAGTAACAGAGATAAAAACAACTGGAATTGGAATCTTTAGAAAAGGGTATGAGCAAATTACATAGAAAAAATGAGAATTGTGGGAGCAATATATGCCAAGCATGAATGGGGTCCAAGAGGCAGGATTTGAATGAGCTATATAATGCTTAACTGACAATGACTGGATGGTTTCTAAGTGACGTATAATGTTTGCAGCTACAGTTGTTTCAATGGTGTTTGTGATGTAAACTGTCTGTAACTAAAGTTATATAATTTTGTATGTTTTTCATTTATATAAATGTAAGATTGCCTTTGCCACGTGTAAATTTAATAAAGATGTTGAGAAAAAAAAAAGTTAATCAAATAATAACTTAAAACAAACACCTAATGTAGAAGCAACAAATGGATGCACAGAGTGATTCAGTACATTTTACCTACTTTATATGCTTGCACAACAATATTAGAGAAACAAACAAAAAAATTAAATCATCATAATTCTTTGTCAAAACATGGAGATTTACCTGCTCCATGTACTACAAGTTACAAAAGAAAAAAGCTCTAAGTGCTCTGCTGACTTTCAAAGCCATAAAGCACTTAGTGAGTGTTGTTAGAAAGACAGTGTCACATGCCATATGGTGTCAGAAAGATAGCTTAACATGTTGTTTTATGTTAATGAAAGTCAGGAACAGACTACTGGCACCCACAGCAGGCAGAAAGAAATTTGTTTTTTAATTCTGCCACTGTCATTTGCTGGCCTGTACTGACAGATTTAACTGCTTAGGGTGATACTTAATCTTAACAAGTGAAGCAGGGATGCTTAATATTTGTTAAGATCAGGTCTCGCACCATAGAAGGGCTTAATTGATTTGTCTTTTTCTTGATATCATGGCATGATAACCACAATCTATGCACTACAATAAGGCTATCTACTCTGATCTCTAAGCCCAGTGTCATTGACCAGTGATGCCAGTTGTCCACTTTGAAAGCAGACCATGGAGGTGATTGTGCAGCAGATTTCTTCAGAAACATATTCCAGAGGATGCAGCACTGCTCCATCTACAGACATCTCTCTGAGCTAATGATAATATGGATTATATAGAAAAACAACATTTGGGCAGCTGCAGTGGTGCAGCAGTTAGTGTTGTTGCCTCATAGCAAGAGGTTCTCTGGTTCAATTCTTGGCTGGGGTGCCTTCTGTGAGGAGTCTACATGTCCTTCCTGCAGCTGCATGAGTTTCCTCCGGGTGGTCCGGTTTCCTCCCACATTCCAAAGACATGCAGTAAGTGGACTGGACATTCTAAATGGGCCATAGGTGTGAGTGTGTGTGTGCGAGTGAGTGGTATGGATGAATTACTGTGGCAAGGCTATCCACCCAACAGTGTAAACCTTGGCTTGAGATGATTGTCACTGTTGAAGTGACACCCTGACCCCATGTGTAAAATGGGAAAACAAAGTTGAGGATGGATGGACGGTTAGGAAAACAATGTTGTCTTGCATAGACAGCCATAACATGTGCAAGTTATTACTGTTAAATTTCATGGAACAGCGTGTGTGTGTGTGTGTGTGTGTGTGTGTGTGTGTGTGTGTGTGTGTGTGTGTGTGTGTGTATGTAGAAAACAAGGATTTGGGAAGTTTAAAAAATAAACAAAATACGAGCAGTTTGTCTGAAGGCACCACATTTGGGAGCAGGAAGCCTACAGTTTGTTGTATGGTATATGTAGTACAGTCACAGAATGTTGCCACAGGAAGATCACCAGGTACCTGTGGTTAATGTTTCATTACACAGTAACTGTCACTGTCAAGAGATGGGATGTCTTCAAGTTTGGCTTACAAGACTCACTGAAAAGGAAGAATTTGTGTTTAACTTCTTCTTTCCACCTATTTCTTTGGGTTTGTGCAACCTTGGAGTTGGAATATACAGGGATCAGGGAGTGTGTGTGTGTGTGTGTGTGTGTGTGTGTGTGTGTGTGTGTGTGTGTGTGTGTGTGTGTGTGTGTGTCTGTCTGTGTTTTTGTCTCTCATCAGGGGGTGCAAGGCAGATTAGTCCTCTGAGAAACAGAATGTTTTAAAGTGCTGTATGATGTAATGAGTACCACTACCTTGAAGTGTGACTTTTTTACATATATAGATGTTGTGGCAGTGATTAACCTCACATTGATGACATAAAGTATAAGTAGTCATAATGGATCCTTGGGAACAATGGGGCAGCATAAATTACTGTAAAGGAAACACTAACCAGCAAGACAAGGATCTCCATTAGCATTTTGCACACTTAATCAGTGACATGTTGTCGTAAGATATGAAGAAGCTACACAATGTATTTTTCTGCTGTCTTTGTGGAAGCTCTGCTCATGAGGTAGTAGTGGAGTTAATCAACAATTGCGACACAATAAATAAATCAACAATAACAATAATCAACAATAATAAAACAATAAATCAACAATAGTGACACATGGGGACTTGACCCTGCCCAACAGCTGACTGTGTTTGCCTCCTTCTTCCCATCTTTTAGTTTAACTTTTAGCATAATGTCTATAGTCTATATTTTTAATACTATATATTTTTTTCTTTTATCCAATGCTACCTCTGTACTGTTATTATACATGTCTTTGTTATATATTGTTAACTTTGTTACTGTTCATGCTTGGAGCTTTTCTCCCCAGGCCTCTACTGAAAATGGAAAATGAAATATATCCAGTTAGACTAGCCCGGTCAACAATGTAAAATAAAATAAAATAAATAAATAAATAAATCTTGGATGATGATTACTCATTACCAGGGAATAGAAAGCACCTTCTATTTAAGTTAGACCAATGCCTTGTTGATTTCTGTTCCCAGCACTAAGTGAGAAGTTATAAAAATAGCCACCTGTGGACTGCCTATGCTAGACATACTTATTGTTCTCTTTCAGGGTACAGGAGAGACTTGGTCACTTGGGCAGAATGGAAAAACAAAGCTTTTTTGTTTTGTTTTGTTGGGCTGTATGTAGCCTGCCCTGAGTTTGTGTTCACTAGTGCTACTGGAATTGGTGTATTATACTCTCAGTACTGGTGCTCAATGGAAAATATTCCCAGGCAGATAGTTAATGATCCATTCATAAAATAAAGGATCATGGTGTGGGAGCTGCCACAGTCTAGGCAATTTCATTAGTAACTGAGTTCCCATCAGGTCCTGGTGGATGGCAGGTATCACTGAGCCCTAGGGATTCACAAAATGATTTTTATGCATGTTATTTGCAAACTGCTGAGCCATCATAGCTGTACACATTATATGAATTTTTTCTTCAAACTCACATTAACAGAATGTGCATATGCTGATTTTGCTATTTTTTGAATTGTTATTTCAGCAAAAGTTGTTTAATCAGTAAGGAGGCATAGCATTTTCTAGGGTAAAACTAAGGTTCTATAATACCACATAAAAGAAGCAATTAGCTTGTTTGGAAAGTGAGTATTCCTTTTTCTCTGAGGTTTTGCAATTTCAGGGTTTGAACATTTTAAGCAGGGAGATGAGGAGGGGTTTGTGATGCCCCTGCACTGGCCAGTAATCAAGGAGCCTCAATCCTTCCCACTGGCAACAGCTAGGGGACATATACACTGAGAGGATGATAAGTACACGCACAGTAAAGTTCAATTTCCATTAAAAGCACACAGAGATCACAGTCAGTCTGGGGCTGGTTTCTCCCTCTTTCTCCCAGATTCCCAATAAGACTCCCCACTGGCACAGCTATTGGGTTAAGATCTCAGCTGAGGGGCCAAGCCAAGTCCTCCAGCACCCTCTCTGTCCAACCAGTGTTTTGTGTCCCTGCCCAAGTACCTGACACACACACACACACACACACACACACACACACACACACACACACACACACACACACACACACACACACACACACACACACACACACACACACACACTTTGAGATTTTGTTTATTTATTATTTATTTATTTTATTTTATTTTACATTTGTTGACCAGGCTAGTCTAGCTGGATACATGTCCATTTTCAGTAGAGGCCCGGGGAGATAAGCTCCAAAGTTAAAATGAATTTACATTAAAGACATACATGAAAATAACAGAGTAAAAGAAAACATAACTGATGACATAGTTATAAAGTGTAAAAATGCAGTAAGTAGAACACAAATGGTAAAAAATATTGTTACCAAAATATTGTTACAAGTGACATTCTTGGAGAATACTAGTGTAATGTACAGTAATTGTGGATAAAGGAAAGTAAGAAGAAAATAGCAATTATGTGAGTACAGCTAGTGGTATAACGTGGAAAGAATATGTATAAAAAACACACATTTATATATATATGTACAGATAGTAAGAAGGAGAAATAGATCAGTGGGTGTAAATATGAAGTAGATTTAGGGTTCTAAAGGTCTAGAATTTAGTCAGGTGTCAAGAGCTAGAGTTAGTCAGGAGGATTAGTACAGGGGCACAGCCATTGTGATTTGAGGTAGAGCTTAAGTCTCTTTTTAAAGAGAGATTTTGAGGGAATAGTAGAAAGTTCAGAAGGAAGCAGGTTCCAGTGTTTTCCAACAGTGTTAGAGAAAAGGGAATCTCCAGCCTTGTTGTTTGCTTTGTCAATATTTACAAGGTTTGTGTGCGGATCTTAGGGACTTTAGGTTATGGTAGAGGTAAATAAGAGTAGATAGTATAGGTGTTTTGTCAGGTTGATATAGAATTTGATGGGCTATGGCTAGTTGATTAATTTTTAGTTGCTGCTGGAATTCAAGCCAGCCTAGTTGCTTTAGATAAGTACACTGGTGGGTTCTGAAAGGGTTACCTGTAGCAAATCTGGCTATGTTGTGGTAGGAGTTTTCTAATTTAGAAAGATTCTTTTTTGATAAGTTAGTATATATGGGTGAGGCATAGAGAAGGGGAGAGATAAGGTGGGAGTGGGCAATAGCTATTCTAGATTCTGGAGTGAGGAAAGGTTTGATTCTGTAAAGAGAGCCTATTTTTTATTAATAGTTTTCAAAGTGTTGCTTATATGGGTATCGAAGTTAAGGTTGTTGTCAATGGTAATGCCTAGTAGTTTGGTAGTAGGATCTTGTGATATAGGTGTGTCATTTTTAGATGCTATTGTAAAGTCTATATGGGGAGATTAACTGGAAGGTGTGAAGAGAAGGAGTTTAGTTTTTTTTGGGTTAAGTAGGATACAGCGTTGTGAACACCATTCTTCTACAGAATTATATATGTGTTGTGTAAGGGAGTGAAGATCTGATACAGATGTGGCTGAGCAAATTAGTGTATAATCGTCTGCGTATTGTATGCATGTAGCTTGGGGAACTACTTGGTGGAGGTCATTGATAAATAAAGAAAATAAGAGGGGAACCAGTATGGACCCTTGGGGGACACCAGTGTTAACAGGCAGCTGGGAATATAGAGTGGAGTTCCAGAGTACTGCTTGATGTCTGTTATTTAAGTAGGATTTGAACCAGTTAATAGGTTGGATTTCAAGTGACAAAGATTGAAGAATGTGTATGAGTATTTGGTGGTTGACCATGTCAAAAGCCTTGGACAGGTCTAAAAAAAGTACAGAGGAAAGGGTGTTATGGTTACGATTTTTGTTGATTGTGTCTGTAAAGGAGAGGAGGGCAGTGGTGGTACTGTGGGAAGGTCTAAAACCATGTTGGGTATTAGAGAGTAAGTTAGTTTGGATAAGATGGTCAAGCAGTTGCTTGTGTATACATCTTTCCATAATCTTAGATAAGGGAGAGAGTAGGGCTATAGGGCGGTAGTTAGAGATTTCAGTAGAATTTCCACCCTTATGAAGAGAAATAATATGGGAGACTTTCCAAAGTTTAGGGACATATCCCTCAGTGATGGTTCTGTTGATCAGTATGAAAATTGGGTAGGCTATGGATTTGGCTACTAATTGCAAGTATTCTGTGGGTAGTAGGTCAGCAGAGGGAGTATATGGTTTGAGTTTTTTGATAAGGGAGAGAATGTAAGTTGTTGGGACAGGTTGGAAAAGAAATGGGGGAGGTGGGTTTAAGTTGCCGTTAGATATAGTTGTGTTTTTGCTAGAGAGTTGACTGGCTAGAGTTTGAATTGTTTCGGTGAAAAAGGAATTAAAGTCATTAGCAATTTGGTTGGGATTCTTTATGTCAGAGCCTTGTGGGTTGGGTGTGATAGGTTTACTTGGCTGTAGTAAATGATTTATGTTTGCCCAGAACTTTTGTGGGTTATTTTGGCGAGTTTGCTGAGATTTCAGGTAATAGTTTTTTTTATCAGTCATTATTGCTTTTTTGGTCTCATTTCTCAGTTGTTTGTAGTGTTGGTAATCTGTTGTGTTTTTAGTTAAGCGAGATTTGTTCCAGATTTTATTTCTGAGATGGATTTTTTGCTTAGTTTCTTTTGAGAGCCAAGGGGCAGATTTAGTTCTAATTTTAATAGAGCGAGTGGGGGCATGGTAGTTGAGTATGGCCAGAAACTTAGCATTAAAGAAATCTACAGCTTCATCAAGAGAAAGGTGTTTTAAGGGGGACCAGTTACATGCATTCAGTTCACTTTGAAATAGCTCCAAGTTGAAGTTTTTCTTGGTTCTGATTGTTCTAGTTATGTTTTGGGTAGGTGGGTTGGTTATGAGCCTGATAATGTAAGTTAATAAGTGATCACTTATATCATCAGGGAGGGTTCCTGTTTCATAAGTATGGGGTTGTTTGTTGGTGAGTATCCAGTCTAAGGTACTTTCTTTTTTGTTTGTTTTATTTATTCTAGTAGGGGAGGTGATAGTTTGAGAAAACCCATAAAGGTTAATATGGCTAGTAGGGTGTTTGTTGTTGCAAGATTGCCAATCAATGTTTAAGTCACCAAGGATAATTGTTTCTTGGGGTAAGTTTAGTGATAGCCAACATAGGATGTTTTCAATGGTAGAAATATTATTTCCTGGGGGGACATAGATGCAGATAATAAAGACAGATTTGACTGAGTTTAGTTTAAGTTTGGTAATAAGAATTTCAGCATTAGAGTCCTGAAGAGGTTTTTGGTGGAAAGTGTTATTTGAAGGCAAGATTTAAATAAGATAGCTACTCCACCACCCTTTTTAGATACCCTGTCAAGACGCAAGATATTATAGCCAGGAGGGATGACTTCAGTGTCTTTTGTTGAAGGTTTTAACCAGGTTTCTGTTAGACAAATAATATCAAAGGAATAGAGTTCTAAGAGAGCATGGAGTTGTGTTGCTTTGTTATTAACACTACGTATGTTGAGGTTAGTTATTGAGAGTGAGTTAGCAGGGGGGTTTTGGTTAAAGGTCTGATTTATAGAGGAGCTAATTGGACCTGGGTTTGGGTGAATATCGCCATTGTTTAGTGAGAGTAGTAGGGTTAGATATGCAGTGTTTGTATATTTACTTTGAGGAAGGGGTAGCCTTCTAGGATTTAGGTGAACATATTTTATGTGGGTTATCCTATGATATTTAGGTAAAAGATAGCTAGGTGTGGAAGTGATGTTGATGTGATGGTTTTGGTAGGTAGGAACTGAAGAAGTACGTTGTTTAGTTGGGTTGGGAAGGTGTGATAGTAGTGGGTGTTTGTAGGAGGTTATAAGGTGTGCTAATATTAAAGGGAGAAGAAGTGAGAGCATGAGTAAGGTATGTTTGAGTAATAGGGTGGGGAGTTTATACATTGTAATGGTGGATATTAAGTTCTAGTTACTAGTACAAATGTAGTGGGTGTGGTATTGCAAGGCAAAGGTAATGGTGGTTGTGAAAGGGAGTGGTTAAAAAAGAAATATGGAGGGAAAAGAGAAGATTGGTTAATGGTGGTGAGGTTGTGATTGGAGGAAAAGGTGAGGGGGTGTGGCTAGGTAGGTAGAAATGTAGAGGCACTGGGGGTGGGTGGAATTTGGGTGTAGGATAGGGGAGCAGAGTGACCCTACAGGGCTGACGGAGCGGGTAGAGACAAAGGAAGAGAAGTTAGTGAGGAAACAATCAGCAATGCAGGTAACTACAGGTTGGAAGGCAGGATATGAGTGGAGAAGGTTTAAGATAGAGGGGGAGTCTAGGGAAAAAGACTGCTAGAGGAGTACAAACTGAAAAGGCACCATGTAAGTATGAATAGGAACAGGCAAGAAGCTTAGTAAATAGATTGAGTTTACAAAAATAGCTCAGGGAGAGAGGGAGTGATAGATGGATGGGAGAAGGGTGCCCCTTAGTGGGCAGTTCTGGTATTGTAGGTGAGTTTGTAAGGGAGCTGAATAGCGTAGGAGAGTGGAGAAAAAGAAATCTATAGTGAGAGGGGGTGAAGGTAAGTGGAGGAGGTGTGTAGGCTAAATAGATACAGAATAGGGGTAAGGCAGCTGGCTGCACAGGCTCCCAGTGAACTTTGGAGCCCTGAAACATATTTTATATACAAACACACACACACTCACCTGGTGAAGGCTGGCACAGGTTTACTAGCTATGCCCCCTTCTGCCCATACTGTTAGGTAGTTTCCACTGTCACCAACCCCTACTTATCAGCTAGTATAAGTCCCTTACAAAGGGTATCCAATCCTATTGTGTAATGTTACTATCAATCCAAATGGTAGTCTGACCAAGACTTACAAGGCTATTTAGAAGTGGCCTGTATAGTGTTACCAAATACATATGCAAGTACTCTAAGAGCTTAAATATGTCTCTCAAATATCAGCCACAAAGATAGGTTTAAATATATTCAATAATAAATAAAAAAAGAACAAGACAATACTCAGTCAATCAACACAGTAACTTCAGGGTTCAATATCACAGGAAATGTTTTAAAATAACATTGCAGGACAGTCTCAAATAAATACAGAAAACATCTAAACTAGTCTTTACTATATTCCTGTCTATATCTAAGAGAGATACTATGCCCTAAATCTTACTTACAGCAAGGCAAGTGCAGATGATGATGAGTGGATGTTCTTGCTAGGTCCAAGACAAAATACAAAATGCACAGTCTCTCTCTCTTAGAGAGTCCTTAAATTAATATCAAATATTACTATGGGGTTATATTAGATGACTTCACTTTTTGTCACCTGACATCAGTTCCCAGGCTAAAACAGAAACTAACAGAATTTAACATCTCTGTTAAAAGTATGTATCTCTCAGATCTTTGCAGCTGCTAGGAAGTCATAAAGTAATAAAACACCTTTACAGTTGAAACCTAGTAATTACTTCTCTTTCAAGACAATACAAAAACTTCTAGTTGTAGACATTCTGTCTGCTACTGAAGTGAAACTGTGAGATAACAACTTTTGTTTATGGCCCAGTTATAAAGTAACTTAACCTCAACTATTCTTAAGTTTTGCTGGTTAATCTATGTTCCAGCAGGGTACACTGTGGATACATTTTAGCTCAGTACATAACACACAGTTCTGTATAAATCATATCAATATTCACAAATGATATATAATTATTTACAAAATTCCAGATATCTGGGCTGGTGATATTTCTCTATATCACAGGGTTCATCCCTGTAAAACCACACTGTGTAATTTGTTCAAACTTTGGGGTTGTTACTGTTGGTTTGGTTTGGTTATACTTTTAATAAAACATGCTTACACATATCATGGCAGTGGCTGCCTTGTACTGCACAGAATAACTACGCAGGTAACATTACAAATAAAAGTTGCAAAGCAGCAGGGATGGAGTCAAATACATAGGAAGTGTTTGGATGCTTGGAGATTCCCAGCTTTCAAGTGTTTGCATAACTACAAAAAAGCACAGTCATCTTTGCAGTAATGAGGCGACTGTCCTCTAGGGACCACAATGCTGAGCTGTAGACTATAACATTATAGTGTGCAGTTAGCCAAAGTGTTGCACAGCCCATCTCTTTCTCCCCATAAAATGGATACATAGTGAATATGACATACTTAAATGGTCGTTTATGCTCTGTTACGCTCTGTTAGTGTTATGCCGTGGTGACTTGAATCACAGAATAAGGCATAAATCCCTCAGCATTTTTACGCAGTGCTCTGATATGATGCTTTGACTTTACAAACTGCAAAATCACTGCACTACTTTATAAAGTCTCTCAACCAGATGTGTGTTATGCCTTTGCATCTGTTTTAGAAAACATTCACGAAACCCCTTCATACTTTACAATACTATATTAATTCCTTCTGTGCCTGTCACTATTTTCATGTCTTGGCAGCATTTGCAAGAGACAGTTCTATAGCCAGTTAAATCTTATGACTTCTACTGTCTTCTTTCCTGTTTCAAAACACAACATAGTAAACATGTCTGCAGAATATCTACATACTTCTCTCTGTCATTTTTCAGTCTTCTCAACTGCAGCATGAAAATAGATTCCAAGCCTATCAGTTCTAACAATGCATATGTCTAAACTTGGAAATTGGCACACATCCAAGAAAAAAAATATGTAAGTTTTATTCTAGAATAATAGTTAAAAGTATATAAATCAAGTAGACTGAATTCAAAATATCATACACAAACTGTCATTAAGTGATTTAAATGTATGTGTAGACCAGTCATAAATGAGCAGAATTTATACAACAAATGCATAGATTTAAAGCACACATACATCTACATAAAACTCAAAGATTCATAGTTATGTTATAACATATTTTCATACCCTATTATATCTTAAAGGCACAATCCAAAAGTCTAAAATTCTGATCAAAAGGGATGTGTCCAGGTACCTCCCAGTTGCCACCACCACTTACTAAGTCATCATCAACCCTACTCCTGGTTTCAGTTTACTTTATACAGCCCTGTTTTCATGCCCTCTGGTGAACACAATTAACAATATTCAGTTCCTATTAAAGCTTTCAGTCCATGATAACTGGGAAACAATAAGGTTATTACATTTTTGTGTGTTTGTGGTGAGGGTGGTTAGGCAAGGCTCTCACTGTTTGCCTTTTATGAACTCATCAAAAAGCTTATTTTAATTGTGCAGCTCTTTATTTCCTTTATTTATTCTGCATAGTGTAACTGCGAGCAGTATAGTCAAAAGAGTACAGTTTAATGAGTTCATATTCAACTTTAGCAGTCTCTTGATGTATTCCCCTTATTTCATAGTAAAGCAATCTCAGAATTAGTGTGTAAAACTATCACAGGTTGCCATACTGTACATACCCCATTTTGACAGTAAGTTTTGGACTTCATTGTTTAAAATGAATCTATTGCTTGCAGCAAACATGCTTTTTACAGCAGGTCAGAAAACCATTACACTTGGCTAGTATTCAGAGATCAAAAACAAAACATGAAAGAAAAGATGACTGCTTCTACTACGGTTCAAAACTTGCATCATTCTGATGCTTCTACAGAGCAAGTGGTACTCATACATAATATCACAGCACTCAGCTAGTATTCAGACATCCACACAAAATAAAAATGAAATCAACAGAAAACTCTATTTACTAAAGTTTTTCTACTACTCATATGCTTTCCTGCAAGGTAGTAGCAAACAATTCATAAAATTCCTGAAACGTAATTTTTCTCTGAGGATAAAAAGCACAGGTGAAACTAATGAATGACTCAGTGAGAGCTGCTGTGAACACAACTGCAACCTGAGATGGAATCTGGCTAATGCCTTTGAAACTACCTGTAAGCACCCCTCCCCACCCCTGCAGCCAAAGCTGGGACATGCTCAGAAAGCCAGACTGAAAATTAAACAAAGACCAAAATCAAAACAAAAAAAATCTCTGTGACTTTCATACGATCATAGGAAGTTACTAGGCTATTGGCCCTACAGCTCTTATAAGCCTAGCCAAGAGTTAAGCCCATGTTTAGACAAGTATTTCCCTTTCCCTTTAAGCAGCCTTTATTTATAAACACAAAGAATGAAAAAATAATCTGACAATATTACACTGGATTCATTTACTCATTCAATTATTCATTACCCACTTTACACAGTTCAAGGTTAAGGGAGTTGCAGCCAGTCCTTGCATTCATCAGGTTAAGGCCAGAAAAATGTAATCCTGGATATGATGTTAGTTTATCTTATCTCACACACACACATACACACACACACACACACACACACACACACACACACACACACACACACACACGCGTGCGCACTTGTGTTTTGTTCAGAGTATGGAGGAAGTGCCTCCCCCAATTTTTCCCCATTTAAAAGAGATTGATGAGGTGTGATTCCCTGTTGATATTGGTGCTTGTATGACTACTGGTCCCTTGAACATGTGTAATTCCTTGTTGATATTGGTGGCTGCATGGCTATTGGCCCCAGAACACTTGTGACCATGTTGATTTCAGTGAATTACTGCCATCCATCAGTTAATACCTATGATGAGCTGCTTTTTGTAAAATGGGCCATCAAGTCACCCATAATTTGAAAGACCACTTCCAACATTTTGCCTTCATTTAGTATATTTTTACATATGTAAGGTGGTTCCAGAAGTACTTTAGGATTTTTACAGACATTTTTACAGTGATGAAAATCATCTAGAAATGTAGCCAGGCAGGGAAAACAAATGGAATAAAACTAGTCAGGATTCAAGACATTTAAATATTATTCGGAAAAATTTAGTGCAGCCCTTCTACCTTTCCATATGATTATAAAATCATCTGAATGGATATATGGGTAATGGTAGACCTTAGAACAACAGAAACTGAAATAAATGAAAATACACAAACAACAATATAAATCATCAACTTTAACAAAAAAAAATCAGTATTTTGCACCACTAAAAGGTACACACCTTATGTCTGTAAATTTATTATCTCCAAGATTACGCAACCTTGAGGGTAAGAGAACACTTTACTCTCACCATTTTGCATTCTTGATATGGTGCGTAGGCTTTTTTAAAGAAACAATAGAGTCAATGTAAACAGCTCAGTTATTATTGTTTCATCAAAATGGTATATCATCCAGGTAATACTGCCAAAAATCCATGCTTGACGGAAAATAAATTACTCCAGAGGTATAAAGAAACTTTCTCTCCTGCTAATTCGTAGATAAATCCATGTACATCAGGACCACTGCTGCTTTAATGCCACTCCTTGTCATGTGCTAATAAATGTAAGTATCTACTAAAATACACTGTTTTTTAAACTTATTAGAAAAGGTGTAAAATCAAATTATTAAATTCAGGGCTGTGTAAACTCATACACCTCCAACCAACCTCATATACCTCCATGACCTTGTTAATACGTGATAGAGGTGCTTAAAAGCTTAACAGTGAGGCTGATCAAAATCCTGCCCACTTCAGTTTTGCATTTCATCTAGCAATTGGAACATTTTTTTTACAATAGCTCTAATATACGCACTTCTCCTTTAAACTAGGATTCTTAAGTATAAGTACAACAATCTTGAAGTTCTGAACTTTATTTATTTTGTGAACTGTGTAGGATAAAATGAGTCTGCTTGTACTGGATCATGGAGTTGATTTTCAGCAGTATGAATGGGAACAAAGCTGTCTCAATAAGCAACCATTCTGCTGGCTAAAAAGCAATCCCTCCCATCTGGTTATTTCTGATGACTCTTTAACAACTGAGTTTCTCATTCATGTAACATAATATGTCTTGGACAAGTTCTAGATATTATTTGCTGTGCTATGTAATAGTCAAGTAGTATTGTGATGATTAAATACCTGACTGGCATGGCTGGACTTGTACATAGTATTCTTTTACTGAAGAACCTTTTTGGATGTTCCAGATGTTGGATGTGCCTGGTTAGGTACATAACAAAGAAAATATTGTACTCAAAGATAGTTCCAGTAAGTGGCAAATACACTGGAATAATGACCTCCTTGGACTAGATTCCTTAACTTTGTTTATAAGTTGTACAATATAGAATGACTTCTTCAGTACCATAGATTACTGCCTACATATTTCTCCAAATCCCAGAATACTGGGTCAACCCTTAGGTATATGTTGTCAATATGGTAGTTACCACGTATGGATGACTTCCCACTATTATGCATTTCTTGGTATTTAGTTTTAGTTCATGGCTCTAACACAACTTATTTGTCTGGGTCAGCCCTTCTTGGAGAACATTAGTGCTAGCAGGGGATTCTATGACTGTTCCTAATCTGCAATCATCTGGCCCTTGACATTGGCCTTGACTTCAGAAAAGTAGATGCCAAAAAGGAGAGATCCCAGAACTGATCCCTGAGGGACTTTGCTGGTGACTGGCCTGTTTGTAGAGGTGGACTCCCCAGTTCTAACTTCATGGGTCCTGTCTGTGAGCCAGCTGGATATCCACTGGGGTGACATAAGGATTTCTAACTGAAAACCTGAGTTTGTCAACAATGCATGAGTGGGATATTGAGTCAAATGCCTCAGCCAGTCATTGTAGGCAGTGTGAACTGTTTTGCCCTAATCCATTGATTTGGTAACCTTCTCAAAGAATTCCACCAGGTTGAGTAGGTATGACCTGCCCTTGACAAAACTAAAGTGGGTTGGGTCCAGTGTTTGGAGGTTTCCTAAGTCATTATTGATCATTTTTCCATGATAATTATTTCCTTGACTTTGCATGTAAATCTAGCTAGACTTATGGGCCTATAATTTCCAGGGTCCATAGATGGCTCATATTTGTGCAGGGGGATAAATGTTTATGTTCTTCATTCACAATACATGAAGCCTGTTTGAAGGCTACAATTAAATAGTGATTCCAGAGGGACTGATAGGTAATGCTTCATTGTTATTTAGAAGGTAGCCTTGGAAATTGTCTGAGCCCATCAATGCAGTGTTATTGACCTAAAAGAGAGCATTGAAAACCTGTTCCCTAGTGATAGTAGTGGGAGTTATATTTGATTGTATTGGGGGTAAAGTTAGGGATGAATTAGTCTGCCAGTAGGTTTGCTTTATCTTCTGGCTCAGTGTAGTTGGCTCCATTAACAGCGAGCTCTAAACACAATTGTGTATTGCCTCTGAGGATGTGTATAAAACTAAAGAATGCCTTGTGGTTTTTCTTAGTCTGGGTATACTTTTTATTTGTCTTTTGAGTTGCTTGTTTAGTTTTTATAAGAGTGTTTTTATCCTGTTGTGTGCTACACCTCCTAATTTTTGATGATTTTCTTTTTTCTGTTATACAGCTTTTTGATGTTGTGATTCCAACAGGATGGCTTGTTTTTTGAGTTAGTTCTGTATTTTTCGGGTCTATATTACGTTGTTGAACATTTACATGTTCGAACGTCATATGGTCGACACCATATGACTGAACATGTAAATGTTCGAGCGTTTCAACGGAGATCTTCGTACAGTGCGGAAATGGAAGTTTTCTAATATCTGCACAGTAGTGCATTTCGGAGTTGGTATATTTAAAGAGTGGGGTGTGCAGGGGGTGCAGGGGGGATTGCCCCCCGCTTAACTTTTCATGTTGTTTTTTTCTGTTTTTTTTTTGTTTTGATTTTTGAACTTTTAAGAGTTCGAACATATTGTGTCGACCATATGGTGTTCAAACTTTTAAAAGTTTTGTTATCTTAAATTGACCGTGTTTTTCCTGGTGGGTACAGCTCCCTCTATGCAGCTTTTAATATGCTTGCATAGGGTTTCTGTGAACAGTTTTGCATAGGCAGCAGTGTTCTCAGTGTTTAGGGAGATTTAAAATTTCATCAGGTTATCAATTAATAGTAGGAAGTTAAGTGTAAAGAAGTTACTGAATTTTACAGGGTAACCTGGGGTTTCAGGTTTTATTTTTACTTCAAAGGAGACCCTTTTTTGTCTGACTTTACCAGAGAGATTTCCCTAGGGTGGGTGCAATACTTTTCCATATTGGTGAGGACCAGATCCAGTATGTTTGCTCTCCTGATAGGCATAGGGAAAATCTTGTCTTGGGAGTTTGTGTTTACAAAGTCCAGGAATCTCTATGCCTGCACATTTCATGTCACATATGATTCCCAGTTAATAATGTGTTATTAAAATCATCCATGAATATGGTATTAGGTCGGATGGTGAGTGTTTCCAATAAATTCAAATATATGTTATAGGTTTCCTGGGTCACACAGGGGGTCTATACCTTGCAAGGAAGCTGTATGGGATTTTGCGTATAGTGATTTGAACATGGAGAAGCTCAAATGCATCGTCCTGTTTGACCAGCCATGAAGTTTATTTATTTATTTATTTATTATTCAATACCTTTATTAAATTATTACTTAAGACATAGGCAAACATACCATATTAATGTTTCTAGTTACATATATTTTGCATCATATATGTTCTTTTTTTATAACTATTATCAGTTCAATATTACACAAATTGTGCAATTCCTTCCTTCCCTTAAATCTTACTCCTCCTCTGGAACATTATTCTGCATGTATTGTTCCCATAACTTCCATTTCTTTCCATGTAATTTGCTCCTTCCCTTTTCAAAAGATTCCATTTCCAGTTCTTTTACATTTGTTACAACATTCAAGCCTTCAAATACAGTCGGTTTAGACAATGATTTAATTTTTCTAGTAATTGCTTTTTTGGCAGCCACCAGAATTAAGCTTAACAATGTCTTACTATGTTTAGGCAATTCAACTCCTGTGTCCCACCTCAAAAGAATCATTTCCTTAGTTACATCCATTTGCTCACTCAATATTTCTGACAAGAGTACTCTGTAGGGAATTTTTAAACACTGTTAATTCATTAGAATCCCAGAACATATGTTTCCAGTTACCTGTTTCTTCCTCATCACACCTCAAACATCTGCCGTCTACCCGAGGAAAATTTCTTTGGAGTCTGCTTGGGGTATAAAAATACCTATGCAGACACTTCCAAGCAAAAATCCTTAATCTTCTAGACTTTGTTGCATACTTGGGAGCCATACATATGCCCTCCCATTGTTCTCTTGTAAATTTATTTTTCCAATCTCTCTTCACAGTTTTTTCTAACCTCTTCTAATTTATTCTTATAGTTATTGTACACTATTTTATGTGCCTTACTAAAAGGTAATTTTTAAACAGTATTGAGTCTTCCCCAACTGATGTCTCATCTTTTTCTTTCCCTGTATCCATATCTCCCTCTTCTTCTTCACTTTGTAGGCCATTCTCTGATCCCTCAGTCACTTCTTCCCATAGAACTTGATCTACCAAGTAGTTCTTCTCCTTCAGGTTTTTCAGCCTGATCAATTATTTTCACTAATATTGTTAAACTTCCATCTTATATTTTGTTACAATCATCCCTTTATTCTCTGTTTCTGTCCAAAACATATCCTCTGCTTCTTTCACTTAACCTGCTTTACTGTCCACCATCTTGGATTACCAAAACTGCAGCAGCTTCCCTCAAGTACCACCTAGCAGCTCCAGACAGTAGATGAAATTCCCTGGTGCCCTGGACAAATTTCCCCTAGTCAGAGTGAATCTTGCCTCTAATCTCCCATTGAAGAGAGACCACTGGCCTAGTGGGATTAATATGGTCAACAAAGCAGAAATAAATAAATAAGCCAATTTGTTCTTTCATATTGGAACCAGTGAGAATTTTCTTATTGCTTCCTAGAAATATATGGCATTCAATAGCCTTTGCTATCTGCTTTCTTGATATAGTAAGTTACTGTATGACTCACCCTCCACAGTTTCATGCATTTAAGATTAAGCATGTTAAATCATAAACTTGTGTTGAGAACCTACATCAAATGTGTATTTTGGAAGAACATTATTCACATTACTTTTGAAATATCTGCAAATGGTTTTCATTTTTTTTTTAATTTTCAGATTGTTCATCCATTGTAAAAAATAATCACAGCAAAATGTTTAAAACTAAATAAAACATTCAGTACATCATATACAAAAGGGAATTAAATAACTGGATAGCTGAACAGTGTGCAATTAACATATTTGCAAACTCAACAGTGTCTTCATCTGCTGGTAACCAACATTCTGGAACTCTGAATGCAATTTTGCCCTTTGAATCAAAATATTGGAAATGCCTATATTTCATCTAACCACGTTGCAAGGACAGATGATTTATTTATTTGTGTGTTTATTTAGTTACATAAATATCTAAGCATTTATCTGTTAATGTCTATATTAATTTGTTTATTTATCTATTGCAAACTAGATTGGTGGTCTGTTTTTTTGACTCTTTCCAGCCACGACACAGGTGAGTATGCACAGCATTAAAGAATTTTCATTTACAGAATGTAACATAGTAAAGTACAACAGTACACAGTACCACAGAGTACAGTATAATAACAAAGTATATAATTTAGAGTTTACAGTGCATGATAGAAGACAGCTTAGTATCATACATAGTCAGGAACTACAGCCATTGTTTTTTTTTTATTTAGAAGCTCAGGACATTGCAATTGCAAGACTTACACATTACATTTTTACTGAAATACCAAAGTAAAATAGTCATATCTTCCTGGTTAAATTGAATATGGTTTAACAAGCTTAAATAAAATAGCATATAAGAAAAAGCAAAAAAAAAAAAAAAAAAAAGAATAAAATAGAGAAGTATGTATGTATATATATATAAAGATATATATATATATATATATATATATATATATATATATATATATATATACACATACATACATACATATATATATATATATATATATATATATATATATATATATATATATATACACACACAATGTTATATATATATATGTGTGTGTGTGTGTTTGTGTGTGTGTGTAGCAAAAGGGAGGGTGAGAGAAAAATACATACCTCACAACCTACAACCTTAGTGCAAGAAATCTGGAAAAAGTAAAAAATTATTGGGGGAAAGGCCCAAAAAATTGGGATAGATTTGAAATATTTCTCTTATAAACACAGAAAGTTCTAGAATAACAGGTGTTATGATAGCATGTATTTTCTGAAGGATAAAGAAGCCTGGAACTCAATTCTGTCTTTGTTTAGTTAATTCAGTCTTCAATGATTTGCCAGAAATTCATAAATGTTATGAGGAGCACAGCAAAATTAGGCAGCACAAATCTGGACAGTTGAAAGGTATGAAGAAAGATGGGTGTAGACAGATATTTACAAAGAAAGCAAACAAACAGGGTTTACTAGATCAGAGTTAGAGAGAGTCAACTTAACAGAAGTTGTAGAGTTGTAGTGATCTGGATAAGGTAGCTTATTCACTCTTTGTCTTCATGGATTCATAGGTAAGTACTAGGCTAGCTGAACTTGTGGGTCATTTTAAGCCAAGCCAGTTTCCCCTTTTTGTGCTTGAAATAACTTATCCGGCTGCAGAAAAGGTCAAAGAGAACAGATTATGGTGGCTTGGCACATGTGCAGAAAAGCAAAAGACAATCTGATGAAGAAGGTTTGGGACAGACAGAAAGAAGGCCTGAGAAAATGGTAGCATGAGTGTTGAAGAAGGTAGGAGAGCAGCAGTGAATAGAGACAGACGGCTACAAGTAACACAACACCATGACCCCATGTAAAAAAATGGGAAAAGGGTAAATTCTGTAATGTTCAGAGGAAAACAGTTCCAGCTGCAGGGAAATATTTTACTGATGGTTCTTTCCCCGAGTGTTAGGATTATTCTTCCACAATAGACATCATTTCATCAATATGCTGGTATCAGGTGAGCTGGGTCCACTGCCAGAGATAAAACAATTTTATCTGCCCTGCTCTGCTTGTCACTATATTGACTATCACTGGGGAAAGTAGTTTAGAAATCGAATGGATGGACATTAAATTACAAGGCAGTCTACCAAAGCAAGTCAGACATTTAGCATTCCTTGTGAAGGAAATGTATATATTTTTTGCACAATGTATTCTAGTCAAAATGATTGCCCTGTCAACTTATAAATCCACTAAATCTTATATTTTAAGATTATTTGGTTGGTGTATACACAGAAACATTTGCAGTTAGAGTTTATTCACATTCATGTATAAACTGCCCAAAATCACAGCTTGTTGATGCCTAGCTAAGAGCACTGCCTTACAAGAGTACATTATTTGGTACTGCCTTTTCCTTGAGCTATTTATTTATGCACTACAGCAATACTTAAATTATGTGAAGCCTAATAAAATAACCTAATGTCATGGGCTTTATATCTTTTCATTAAAGGGTACAAAAGTCTGGGCCAAGTTAAAAAAATTGGTTATTAATGCTTACATTTTTAGTATCAAAAAGCTAACAAACATACAAAATAAATGCTTCAGTAGAAATGAAATCTCTCCCTTTCTGTGCTGTACCTACATAAGCTTTAAGGAGCACACTTAAAAATAATAATTTACAAACCAGCTAAATATACCCCTATTACCCTTCTGTAAAGTGATGTCTTTGTTAAAACTGTTACACCACATTGACCAAATTTATAGGATATGCTACTTAATGCGTTTGTATCCTGTATATAATGATGCTTCCCTTTCTATTGGTAATTGACTTTGTTGGTCTGTTTCTTCACATACACCAGTATTACATTTTTTTCTTCCACCTCCATTTTCTCCATATAATGCCCTTTTTCTCTGTTTACTCTTCCTTATTCATTGTCTTAAAATGGTCTATAAAAATCTGAAACAGTTACATTAATTGAGAATATGTGCTGCAGTCTATTACCTCATGCTTAAAACATTTCAGTGCAAAGTAGCAAGATTCCTCCCAACAGAAAATGGATTTTGCAATGACATTCATAGGGAAAATAACATGGTTTTGAAATGAAAATAATTTAGTCCTTTTAGTTTGACATCATTTGTATGTAACAGTCTGAACTCTTCTAAAATAATATGGAAAAATGGAAGTATGAAAAACTTTGAAGATGTCAAGCAACATGGATTTCAACAAAATAGACCTTTTTAGGAGGAATTACTTGCATTTTGAAGGGGTATCCAGGGGCGGCTCATGCTATCGGTCTGCAGGACTGCAGCCCTCCCACCTAGAAATAAAAGAAATACTGAACATGAACCATAAACTTTAAAATAAATAATTTTTCTTTTTTTTTACCAAGTACCAGAACTACCGCGCATGCGTGGACTGCCCCGCAGATGCCCAGGAATCTCTATGAACTCTGACTGCCTCAGTTAGCAGTCCAGATGCAGAAAAGGTGTTGTTTGCCCCGCAGTAGACAACCACAAAGAAGAGAGGAGCTCCGGACTGCTTGAGCCACAGACAGGACCAATCAGGAGAGGAGGTAAGCAGGGATTTGAGCGCAGGACCAATCAGGAGTGAGGTAAGTTGAGTTCAGGAGCTCTACAGGGAAGCATTACATCGAGTGCGGGTTTTGCTGCTTCGGGACAATGGAGTTGGACCTGGTTTACTTTCCGGACCCATTTACAGGTAAGGTGTGTGTGTTGATCGGCAAGGCAGCTCCGTTAGTGGAAATATCACATCTCATGTAATCTTAGTGGACATATCCTGTTCAAAGGGTGTGTGTGTGTGTGTGTGTGTGTGTGTGTGTGTGTGTGTGTGTGTGTGTGTGTGTGTGTGTGTGTGTGTGTGTAATGCCCTTGTTAACACATAGTGGTGGGTAGAAATACTCAGGCTTGAACCCTGTACCTTGGATGCAGGAGGCAAATACCTGAATTCCCTACCCACCACTATTTGTAAAAAAATGCAGATTTTTCCCTCATATTTGTTCTGTTCATCATAAAATCTGTGGTTTCTGTATCTTCATATTTCCTTGCAAAAGTTTGTAGTGCAGTGGTGTACTGGTAGCATTGTTGCCTGACAGCTACAGGTTTTCTGGTTTGATTCTTGGCTGGGGTGCCTTCTGTGTGGAGTCTGCATGTCCTCCCATCCCTTACAAAGATGTCTGGAGTGTTTCTCCCTGCTCTGCTGAAATTTGGCTTTCTTTTGTTCCAAGTCAGACTAGTTTCCTGGTTAACAAATGTTTAAAAATAACAGGCATTTGAATTTCAGACTTCATATTCTTCAGAAAGTACATGGTAAAACAAAACCTTTTATTCTAGCAATTGTCTAAGTTTATAACATGGATATTTGAAATTTGCCCATATTTTTGGGACTGTATTCCCCCATTATTGGCCTTGTCCAGGTATTTTGTGCTAAGGTTGAGAGCTATGGTGAGAACTGAATTCACTGAATATGTTTGGCAGCTGTATTCCCACATTATTGGCTTTTTTCAGGTGTGTTTTGCTAAGAGGTTGACAGCTATGGTGAGAACTGAATTCACTAAATAGTAGCCATTTAAGTTTGTCTTCTTCTGTTTCAGCTGATTTGGCATAGTGGTATGTTTCCCTGACTGTTTTGCACAGGGCCCCCTGGGTTCAAGACGTGGCAGTGAAATGTATGGTTGTAACACAGCATTTTATTCTAGCAACTTTCCAACATTATACAAGCAATGTTTAAAATGTGTCCCTGGTTTTTGGCCTTTTGTCTCCCCCCAATAAATTTTGGCCTTTTCCAGATATCTTGTGCTGCAAAGTTCAGAGATATAGCTGAGTGTCGAGTAGATATTACAAGGAGCTGAGAGCTGCAGGGGAACAAAAGTTTAGTGCTGCTTATGCTAAGTCTGCTTGCATTGTTAATAGCACAACAGGTAGTGTACTTGCTTTTGATGCAGAAGGCTGTGGGTTCTACTCCCACAGTAGGTATATGCATTGCTGATACTGTACTGTGTTGTAAAGGGGGTGGATGCTGCAGTCCTTTTTGGCAAAGATACCTAGTAACTATGAACCTGTTATCAGTTTGCTATCCATTCCCTATTGCGGTATTACTAGCTTATCAATTTTTTAATGCATGCAACATAGGCAATTTATTCTTCAAGGGCAACAGGCACTTTATATGTTGTTTGCTAGCAGCAACCTCTTTATTAGTTACAGATTTCTTTAATGTGGATTTTACTACTTCAGAGATTGTGCATATTTACTGATACTGGTGGACTATAGAAGGTTGAGTAGACGTTTTATGATGGAAATGTTATGAATTGGGCAGTTTTGTCATTGGTGCATGCATTTTGTTTCATTGTTTACTGGAAAAATGTTCAAAACAATAAATTTAAAATGCCCTCTAACAACTGTACTGTATTGTACAAGGAATATAATGTAATACAGTCAGGAAGGTGTATCAAAGAGCATGTGTATGTTTCATGTGCAAGAGCACTATGATTTTGAAAACAGCACAGAGTTAATCTTTACCTGTCACTGGCAAAATGTATTTTCTTTGAACGTGGGTTTCAATGCTGTTTCAATACATGTGAGTTTCAAGGGCAGAGAAGTTTTAATGCTCAGTCTATTTTCATTGTTAGACTGCATTGCTTTGTTTAACAGATATCTATTAGGGTTTGTGTGTAAAATGCAAAATAAAACTTTCAAATAAAATCTAAATCATCGCAGAAGTAAAGCAGTATGCACATTACAGCGTTTATGGTAAATGGGGCAAAATAACCAAGGAATGGGACGTTGGAATGGCTGCAGGGGGGAGGCTCCATTCGACCATGATTTTGTGAGGGGGGGTAGCAAACTCAGACAGCCCCGGTTGAACTATACCTCTTAGTTGTCCATATTTTTGCAGAATTAATAGATATTTGCTTCTTAGTTTTGGTTTGTTCCTCATAACGTTTGTGGTTTTCTAGCAAATCATTTAGGAATGAAGTCACTAAATGACAGACATTGAGTTTCAGACATCATAACCTTCAGAAAAATGCATGCTAATGCAAGACCTGTTATTCTATCAACTGTCTTAAATTTATACAAGAGCAATTTTTAGTAGTGTTTGTATGTTCCCCCAATCTATTTGGCCTTGTCCAGATTTCCTGCATTAAGAGGTTGAGAGGTACGTGCAAATCACTTTGTAGAATTAGGAATATCCAAACCTCTCAATTGTCCCCAATTTTGGCTCAAAATGTTGCTCTCTCCTAATAATCCCTCCTCCAAAATGGCAATTTTGGAAGAAAACGTGGAGGGTTTACAATTATATAACTGCAATGATCAGAGTTATAGATTACTTTTATTTCAGAAATGCATGTAGATGCTCTTATTTTGTTAGCTGCCTGTTAACAGTGTTAATATTAAAAAGGTGTCCCTTTTTTGACAGGTTCCCAGCTGTATTGTGTGGCAACTTTAAATTTTGCATCACATTTTTGGTCTGTTTTTCATGAAATTGTGGTTTTCTGGCAAATTAGTGGCAAGTCATTAAAGATTGAAGTTAGAAAATAATGGCAGACATTTGAGTTTCAAATTTTATACCCTTCAGAAAATTCGTACTAATGCAAGACCTACTACTGTTCTATCATCTAAGTTAATAAAAGCAATATTTAAAAATTGTCCTTATTTTTGGGCCTGTGTCCCACTTCTAGTTCTATGTATGGCTTTGTCCAGATTTCTTGCTCTGAAGTTGAAAGGTATGAGTGTCAGAGCCATCACTGTCAGCCAGAGACATTTCAAATTATGACATACTTGTTGCACCCCACTCCCCATTGTAGTGGCTCTGGATGTGTCCAAGGAAGGCAAGGAGCAGTTATGCAGTGTAAGTGTGCAGAGTATTCCCCCATCCAAGGTAGACTACAAGTACGACCGTGGCTTTTCATCTGTCCTTGATTTTGCAGAATGTTCTGGTTTTCTGTCAGATTTTTATACAGTTGATTTATGCTTCTTATTATTCAGGAAATGTATGCTGCCACAGTGCCCTGTTGCTCTGTTTAAGTAGCAATGATTTAATGAGCATCAGATAAGCTTGTCGGAGATTGTAAGATGCAAGTAAGCTTTAATAAGCATACTGTTAAAGAATTACCAGCATTGAAAGCCTTTTTGTTGTTGCCATGCAGAGAATATTTACATAACTAGATAATATATAACCCTTGGGTATTGAAATGCATATGACAGTATTTGTAATAAAAGGACATGATTACAGTATTTTCAGAAGCTCATTACATTTATTGGAGACTTGCAGTCATCTTTTGTTGGAGACTTGCAGTCATCTTTGCAGGCTTACCCGTAAAATAAACAGAATGCCAATCTGTCATGTGTGGTCCATAACTTGTGCAGGAATCCTTTAAGCAATTTATCTTGAGCTTGTTTCTTGTTTGCTGTTCATTTTTTACTTTGATCATGTCTTCCCCATGAAACAAGTAGATAGTTGTGTCAGGCAGCAGGTCTTTTTTGGATAAGAAACATTTTTACAAGTTGGGGGTATCACAGAGATTGCTACTTTCAGCATGTTACTTGGTAATTTTATAAAGCTGAATATAAATTATAATTAGAACTGCAGTGCAAGGAGTAGTAGTTTGAGTTGAGTGCTGCTTGTTTTTTATACTTGATTTTGACTGGCATTCCAGAAATGTATTTAAAAAGTAATTTATTTTTTCATGCCTCACAACCTGTTTCCATCTGGATATTAAGTAAGTTGTCATGTAGCCAATGCATTGAAATATTTTTTTCTTCTACACTTCATTTTGTCTTGATTGGGCTCTCGTAATGACTGTTTGGCACTCAGGGCAGCGTATTTAAAGTTCCACTAGTTGTGGTTTTGAGCATAGCTCCACCCCTTTCTAGTTGGCCACACCCCTTCCCATTGGCCCCACCCATTCAGCTGTCTCCTGCAGCCCTCCTTTAATTTGAAGTCACCAGCCGCCACTGGGAGTATCTATTAGAAGGGCTCCTAATGATGTGCCTTTTTGAGAATATTCAAATGTTTTAAATCAAAGTAAAACATATTTCTAATGTGCCTTTCATAAATCAAGTAAAGATACTGAAATACTGTGGAAAAAATAAAGGCGGCTCTCTAGGAATACAGAAGAGTGTGTTTTTAACCAGTAGCAGATGTCACCTCCAAAACAAATATATGAGACTTCATCAGATTACTATAAGACACACACTAGATACATTACTGATTATTGACATGGTTAAGTATTCCCACCAATAAAATTTGATTTTTATTTATTTAACATTTTTTTGCTGGGAAAGTCTGACTTGGAACAAAGCCAGTTTTCAACAGAGGCCCAGGGAGAAATCCTCCAGACACATGTCTTTGAAACATGGCCAGAAACCGGAACATCTGGAGGAAACCCATATGAATGCAGGGAGGACATGCAGACTCCCCATAGAAGGCACTCCAGCAGGGAATCAAACCAGAGAACCTCTTGCTGTAAGGCAACAACATTACCACTGCACCACTGCGCCATCCATTTAATAGTACTGAAAGAATTTTATGAATTACAAAATCTCAAAGAACTTTAAAAAACATTAAAAGAACATCACTGTAGATTTTAAGGAGAGCCCCTGTAAAAAGCTTGACATATATACTGATATTCAAATTTGGAGGTATAAACATATCCAGGGAAACCTACCACTTATACTCCAGTTAGTCTGATGCTAATTCTCTGAAACTTCCTCTTAGATCCTCGCAGACATAATCAGTACAGAAACTTCTTGTAATTGGTGCATTGCAAGCTATGACTGAACTAAACACTACTTTTGAGATTAATGCTTAATGGTATGCCTGTGTTCACATATGCCATTCCTAACCTTCCTGACAGTCTTGCCAGCATAGCATTAATTACACAAAATGTACAAAGTAGCATAAAGTACAAATTCTGAACCACGTGCAAATATACCTGGAAGCTTGTAAGACAAGCCTATCCTAATACAAAGCTGGATGGCACATCACCTATACACAGATTGCCTGATTGTACATGCTGTACTGGCACATGAAGAGCTTTCAAAAATGTGTTTAAAATTGTTTCCTCTTTTGTTTATAACTTGAAGCGGAGTACTCAATCTTTTGACAGCATCTGAATTAGCAGATAAAAATCTCAATTTTTCTCTCCTCTCTATGGTATAGATGTGTGACACTGATGTCTTCCAATCGGCCCTACTATTGCCTTTCCTGCTGGCACTGCGATATGTGTAGGTAAGCCCTAATTATGGACATCTTCTCTAAATGTATCGAATAACTTTGGTCATCCGATGTAAGGCCATCTAACTTAACAGAGTGAATTTTCACTATGCTCTTTTTTTTTTTTTTTTTTTTTTAAATAAACAAGCTGCAGACTGTAATAATGTAGAAAGGAGTCATTACTGGAATTCTCGTAACTAATATGAATGCATAGATTGTTGTGCTAGTGCCCTTATATACTAAAGAATCTAAAACATGATGCTATTAATATGCCTATTGCAACTAAATTCTAAAAGATGCTGTTGATAAAATATATAAAATCGGGTAGTAAAAAAATAAAAATGCATAAAATCACCAACTACTGGACACTACCCTTTCACAGCAGAAAAATATCACAAATAAAACTGCTGTACGTAGCTGTACTAGAAAAAATCCCTCACATTTAACTTTTCTCTTCCGAATAGCTTATGATCAGATTAGCAAAGTTTAGAGCCATAGTGGCACCCATGGTTACTTCCTAACCTGTTGAAAACCTTGATCCATAAACATAAAAAATAGTTGACTGAGATCTAATCAATGCATTCAGTTATCAGCCATACTTCACTCACATAATTCTGATTGTCAAATAGCAGCCTGTGTGATACTCATTAAGACACAGCATTGTATCATTCACTGTATAAATATCAGCTGTTACTAACAAATCCTTATTCCAAATATGGAGAGACCTTACCTTTTCTACAAATTGAAAAGAATTACTAATATACAAAGGAGACTTAATGACTACATTTTTGAGAGCCTTATCAACAGACATAGAGATAGATTCAAGCTTTTAGTGTCTTACACAGACAATGGGGATGAGCCACATTTTATAAACTTTTGGTATCCAAAAAAATTGCTCTAGTTTGGGAACTGAAACAAAAAGAATTTTAGAGTTTATTTTAATAGGATGGGTGCAGTAAGTATGCCCCAAAGACATATTTTGTTAAACCCAGTTGATGTTATTCACTGAGCAATCAGTGATTTTCTAAAAAATAGATCCAAATATTAATGCTGAGAGGTAACCAAGGCACACATAAAAATCCAGTGTAAAGAATTCGATAAATGAAGACTTGTATAAATGAAATAAAAACTGGTTTAATACTAATACAACTGGTAAGCGCTTTCACCGTAGCTTCGTCAGACCGTTATAATTCAAACACATGCATCACGTAGTTTATAAACTCCATCAATTAACTCAGATACAATAATTAACTCAGTTAAAGGAGTATCACACAATAAATCTTACAACTGCTTGTCTATTAAAAATGTCATAACACCATTACATATCTGTTAAGAGAAAAAGTTTTAAAACACATTATTATTATTTGTCTCTTTCTCCCTTCTAGCAAGATGAATATGCTATTTGCTGAAGTGTTGGTAAGAAAAGGTCATTGAACCATGTTTATTAAAGATGGGCTTTATCTATGATAGATGTAGTTTGCTTATGAACTTGAATAACACCTGCTTTCTATACTTCTGAATAAGAGTTAATTTACTGAGGCAGGCTCTGGAAAATTCCAGCTACCACTGTGGTTTTGAGGTAAACATTCTACACTAGCTGTGGTTTTGAGGTAAAACATCCTTTTCTGAGGTAAATTGTGATCCTAGATGTTTTTCATAGCCAACTGTCAACTGTTAGAAATGTAACAAAAGCTATTTTGGCTAGTAACAGGAAAGTATAAAAGTTGATGTCAGTAACCAAGCTGATCAGATTGAGATCATCTTGGCCAACATGTTGCTGTAATCTGGTTAGCTGCAAATAAAGAAGTTTTTCATCACCTGAGGCAGATGTGACTCGCTTGAAATTTTTCTTCTGACATTTTGGTCCTTCGGACCGGAAACCTCTACGAAGATACGGATCAGACTGACAGAGAGACCGAAAAACCTGCGCAGGTGAGGGTTTCTCATCTTAAGATTCCCTCAACAGAAAGCCCTCCGACTGATTTGTCGTTGGAAAGAGGCCGGCCGCTCTCTGATCCCTATCTGAGGGACGGTTTCCAAACCAAAAGGGGAAATGGAGTCTCATCTGGTTCAGGTAGGATGAAAAATACTTTTTTTTCTTTTAATTTAATTTAACCTTGTCGACAGGGGTTTTATTTTTAGTTAAGGGTTTTATTTTTAGTTAAGGGTGGGTAGGAATAATTATTAAGATTATTTTGTTAGGATTACCTGTTATTTTGTTAGGATCCCCGTTAAGATAGCCCCATTTTGTAATAAGCCCTGTAAAAATAATTTTGATGCAGTCCAAAAATATACAGTCCTAAAAATAAGAAATGCAGTCCTAAAATATACAGTCCTAAAATAAGAAATCTAGGAAAACATGGGTTCAAGTTGCTGCAAGTGTGAGAGTGATGCTTGTTTAAATGTTGATGCTAAGTATATGGAAAGTTTAAACAAAAATAATGTTAAATTTTTGAAGAAGTGGAAGTTGAAATATGATTTTGATGGTACACTGAATAAGAATGCCTGTGCAAAATTGGTTAGAGATTTGAAAAGAGATGCAGGAACTAGAACTAAAAAGCAAAGACAATTGGGATTTCCCCAAGCACAAAAATGGTTAGAAGAAGCAAATAAACAAGCTATAAAAGAAAAACAGTGTCAGGAAAAGAGAAAATAAATCAAAAGGGATCACTGATGCCAAGTGGAAAAGTAGCTTTATATTTAGATAAAGAGGATGAGCACACAGTTTGTGCAGTACAAAGGCAGGCAACTGCCCCACCGTATGGTGAAATTGCTGCTGCCATACCGGGGGAACCTCCTCAATATCAGTCTGAAGATGTAGGATCTGTACAGCAGGGTGGGTTATTAGCTGCTCAAGGAAATGTTGTGACCCCTCCAATTTACCCACAAATTCCCGTAGTACCTAAAGTTGCTTTGCAACAGGTAGACCAACCTATGCAGTTAAGGTCAGGACCATCCTTGCCCTGCTGGTCCTGACCTTAACTGCATAGGTTGGTCTACCTGTTGCTTTGCAACAGGTAGACCAACCTATGCAGTTAAGGTCAGGACCAGCAGGGCAAGGATGTTGGGCTATTAAACTTTTGACCATTCAGAAGCTCTTCCCTTAATACAAGTTGCAAACCCACAAGCAGGAGATGTTGGACAAGAACCAACTATTTTAGTTTATCGTCCCTGGGCTAGAGAGGATATAAAACGAGCTACGGATGGTATTCCTCATCCCAAGGTTAATTTTCAAAAGTTTTCTGAGGACATAGTTGGTATGCGTTTAAGTTATCATCTAAATGGTTTAGAAGTAGAACAAGTAGTGCGACAAATCTTAGGTCCAGATTGGCACTTAGTTTGTGGTACTTGGACATGTAAGGCAGATGACGGCACTACATTAAAGCATAATTCTGGGGTGTTAGACACACGAGTCACTAATCTGTTAAAGAGAATTTCTGATAAGTGGTGTCCAAGAGCAGATTGGACAGTAATAAATCAGTGCATTCAAAATGATGATGAATCTGTAGATCATTATATTGTAAGACTGACAGAAGTGTTCAAGAACCATTGTGGAATGATGATTCCGCAGGATCAGACTAATGATAGTCCGTATGAACAGCAATTGAAAAATGCTTTCCTTAAAGGTTGTAAGGCTCCGATAAGTAGTTTTATTACTAAGCACATGGTAGATCATAGAACATGTAGACTGCAACATTTGTTTGAATATGCACGACATGCTGAGTGACATTTTAATCTAAAAAAGAAAAAGAAAGTACAAGTGTTGGCAGTAGGGGATGATGGTGGTATATTCTTAGTACAGGACTAAAGGGGGCAAGGGTGCCGTGGTGGCGTAAAAAAAACGTGGGGGCCCGCAATGGGACACATTAAATGAACCGGGTGGACATTCAGCCTATAGGGAAATGTTAAAACGTGGAGAATGTTTTAAATGCGGTAGACGTGGGCACTTCGCTGCTGACTATGAAGAGTGGCAACATCCCCCACAGCTTACAAACAAGGGCTCTGCATGACTATATGATAGTAAAGAAAGGCGCTATCTTCATTATGGGGATAATGAAGAGGCAGACACTCTCTACGATGAATGTCAGAAACACTCTAATGGAAGGGCGGGATTGTGACTGTGAAGTCATAAACCTGGTAAATTTGGGTATTGCTATGCATCTAGATCAGAAACCCATGATAGAGTTTTTGGTTGAGGGACAAAAAGTGGAGTTTTTATGTGATTCAGGTGCATCGCGTACACTTTTGGGTCCAGCAGTTCTGCCCCGAACTGCGAAACAGATGAGTTTGTCCTTGTAAAAGCGGCAAACGGGAAAATTTATAAGGAACCACTGTCTCATCCTCTACTGTTCATAGATCCGCAAACAAACCAAACTGTTAGGTGTAGGGTAATTATATCAAAAGTTTGTCCAGTTAATTTGCTGGGAAGAGATTTGATGCATGTGTTTGGAATACCGGCAATTCCCACACCTAAGGGTATTGAGGCAAAAAGGTTAGCGGATGGCTTAGTAGTACAGGGAGTACAAGACTTGTTTTACTGGTATAGCCTAGACTTGATTTCAGACGGCCCGGGGAGGGTTGATACAGAGTTGATCAATCTAGCTCTAAGTAAATCTAGGAGCGGGTCACCGCAGGTTGCGGCGCACTTACACTGTAATGTTCTATAAGGCCCTTGGTTCAGATAATTTCAGACGACCCGGGGAGGGTTGATACAGAGTTGATCAATCTAGCTCTAAGTAAATCTAGGAGCGGGTCACCGCAGGTTGCGGCGCACTTACATTGTACAATGTTCTATAAGGCCCTTGGTCTGGATAAAGAATTTGAAAAAGAATTCTTTAAGCACAAGTGTGCAAGGATAATTTTGAATGATATGTTTTGGGATACGCAAGGTAATACAGTAGTGACCTGTACTTTGACTAAGGAAATGAGTTCTTTATATCGCTCAAGTTATAGTCCACATATCTCAGTTACTAAAGCAGTGGGGACACATTGGGTAGATTTGGCGAAAAAGGTAACGATTTGGAACACAATGTCTGAAAGTCAGTTGAAAGATCAACAGATCCAGGTACAAAGATTAAATTGAGTGACTTGGGCACGACCAAGTGTGCACCTCGGGGATGACAAAACAGAAATGGCATGACAAATCCTCCTAACTCAAGAGGAAGATAGTGCATTAAGTGCCTTACCTGTAGATTTATGGTCAAAAGGTAAAGGAGATGTAGGATTAATGAAAACAGCAGGTGAAGTTTGTATAACTGCAAAGTCAGGTTTTAGACCTCGTAAGCACCAATATCCACTAAGTAAGCAAGCAGAGGAGGGAATTAAGCCAGTTATTGTACAGCTAAAACAGGTAGGAATTCTTGTTGAATGCCTAGATTCACCCTGCAATACTCCGTTGTTTCCTGTAAAGAAACCGGATGGGTCATGGAGGTTGGTTCAGGATTTACAAGCAGTTAATTCAGCTGTGATCCCAAGAGCACCGGTGGTCCCTGACCCCTATACATTACTTAATGATTTACTACCTCAGCACAGATATTTTTCTGTCATAGATATAAGCAATGCCTTTTTCTCCATACCACTAACACAAGGAGAGTAGATTTTGGTTTGCATTCACTTTCCAAGGTAAAAGATACACCTACACCAGATTGCCACAGGGTTATTGTGAGAGTCCGACAATATTCGCACAAGAAATGGCTGCGAATTTAGCTCAGTTTGTTCCCCCAGAGGGAAGCCAGATTCTGTTGTATGTAGATGATATTTTGTTGGCCTCATCCACGCAGGAAAGTTGTAGAAAGGATACCCTTGCCCTTCTTAGTTTTTTAGCTGAGCAAGGACATAAGGTAAATAAAGAAAAGTTACAATTGTGGAAAGCACAAGTAAAGTACTTGGGTTATTTAATTTCACAGGCAGGTAGACAATTAGAGAACAAAAGAAAACAAGCAATTCTTGAGGCACCTATGCCTATGACTAAGCGGGAGATGATGTTTTTAGGTGTGACTAATTTTTGTAGAAGTTGGATTCCTAATTATGCTGAAGAAGTAGGGCCATTGACCGCACTGATCTATGACACTCCCATGGCAGCTAAATGTAATATACAGTGGACAGAAAAGGCAATACAAGCATTTAATAGAATTAAGCAATTGATAGCAGGATCCTCTGTTTTGGGTTTTCCTAACTATTCTAAGCAGTTTGTACAAATGGTTGATTGTAAGGGAGGATATATGACTTCGGTTCTGGTACAAGTACAGGGGGATAAACAGAGACCGATAGCTTTTTATTCCTCCAGATTAGATCCTGTTGCAAGGGCATTGCCGCATTGTGTTCAAGCTGTAGTGGCAGCCGCCATGGCAGTGCAAGCCTCAGTATCATTAGTTTTGTTTCACCCATTAAAATTGTGAGTTCCACATTCAGTAGCTACTATACTTTTGCAAGATAAGATAACCTTTTTATCTCCTAGTCGACATTTGTCATGTATGACAGTGCTGCTGACACAGCCACATATGACCATAGAAAGATGTACTACTCTTAACCCGGCAACACTTTTGCCGACTCCAGAAGAAGGTACTCCACACGTTTGTTTAGAGAGCATTCATGACAAAGTACTTCCCCGACAAGATTTAATGGATATTCCGTTGGTAGATTCTGATCTTGTTTTGTTTGTAGACGGATCAGCAAAGAAGGACACTGTAGGAAAAACACTAGTAGGGTATGCAGTCACCACAGAAACTGAAGTTTTGGAAGCAAAAGGATTGTCAAACATTTATTCTGCCCAAGCAGCTGAGTTAGTGGCTTTGACTCGAGCTTGTACCTTAGGGGAGGGTAAAAAAGTGACAATTTATACAGATAGTCAATATACTTTCTCCACTGTGCATGTTTTCGCCCAACAATGGAAGAATAGGGGAATGGTTACTGCGACAGGCAAACCAATAAATCACAGAGATTTAATTTTACAGTTGTTAGATGCAGTGCAATTACCACTCCAGATAGCAATATGTAAATGTTCCGCACATACCAATAGAAAAGATCCTGTCTCCAGGGGAAATGCCCTTGCTGATATGGCTGAAAAAAAGGCAGCTCAAGAAAATGATTTGCTTTTACATGACAATGATTTAGAGCCTGGACACCTCTTAGACTTAGAGACACTAAAATAATGCAAACATTGACAACACAGAAAGAAAAATGTCGTTGGGTGAAATATGGTATCACTCAACAGGATGGGTTGTATAGGGCATCAGATGGCAAAATGGTATTACCCTCAAACCTTTTTAGGTATGCTGCATTGGTTAGCCATGGACCTGCCCATGTAGGAGTACAGACAATGGTTCAAATAGTGTCTAAGGTGTTTTGGTGTAAAGGATTTTCAACTTATGCAAAACAATTCTGTTTATCTTGTTTATTATGTGCAAAGTATCATGCTCAGGGGGGAGTTAAAAAATCTCAGCAGGCATTCCCTACCCCTCCATATCCATTCAACACACTCTGTATGGACTTTATTGAGTTGACACCTTCAGAGGGAAAAAGGTTCTGTCTAGTTATAACTGATGCTTTTTCTAAGTGGGTAGAAGCTTTTCCAGTAAAACATCCTGATGCACACACAGTAGCTAAGCTTTTGACAACAGAAATAATTCCCCGATTTGGCCTACCAAGGCGCATTTATAGTGATAATGGGTCTCATTTTGTTAACCAGATTGTTCAGAAGTTGGGTCAAGTGTTTCAAATTGATCTCAAGTACCATTGTGCTTACCATCCGCAGTCAGCTGGACTGGTGGAGAGACACAATGGTGTCCTGAAGAGTAAGCTCCGCAAACTGCTGGCAGAAACGCATAGATCCTGGACTGCATGCCTTCCATTGGCACTCCTGTACATGCGAATCTCACCCTCCTACAAAGGACTTACACCATTTGAACTTTTGTTTGGGAGACCATATTACGTCCCGCAATGGCAAGGATTGTTGCCAGTGGAACGTGAGGGGGGTGAGGATCTGGTGGATTATATGAAGAAGCTGCTAAATGTCAAGTCTCTTGTAACCAATGACTCCTTTGCAGATTCTAGAAGTGAAACCTTGTTAAGCGTGGCACCCGGGGACTGGGTGTGGATCCGAATTGTAAAGAGAAAGAACTGGTCATCCCCCAGGTGGGAAGGCCCATATCAAGTACTTATCTCAACACCTACGGCTGTAAAGATCGCAGAGAGGACTTCGTGGATTCATATCACCCACTGTAAAAAACTTAAGACTTTTCCTTCTGCCATTGATGTTGGTCAGACTCCATCAGACCCCTGAACGCAAAGTCTGACTACAAAGGAAGGATGGCCATGTTCAACTGGTACTTGAACTGTTACGTGATGATGATTTTGGTGGTGAAAGTAAATATGTCCATACGAGAAGGAACAGTTGTGAGAGAAAAAGGAATGGTGGTTCTGCAAGCGCAAACAGGTGTTACTGCTAAGTTCAAGGTAAAACTTTGTGAAGGAATTTTAGACTGTGCTAAATGGAACAGTAATGATTTCCTGACTCTTGCAAAATACTTGTGCAATAGAGACTGTGCGTCCTGGTCAAATGTTTGGTGGTCAACAAATGTGAACGGATGGGAAACAATTGGTGCAGTGATACCAGAGAAAGATAAAAGCAGGCAACAAAGAATAAAAATTGCGCATTTCCAAGGTACTGAAGTAAAGTACAAAGCCTTAAAAATGCTACAAGTAAAGCAGATTTTGCCTTCACAGAAGAAGAACAATTGTTACTCGAGACGGGATTCGTACACCATAACGAATGGTTATCTTGGGTTAGATATAGTACCCGAGAGGCACATCGTGAGAACTGTGTTTCTTGTGCTGAAGGTAAACAGCAATTAGCGACAGTCCCACTGATGCAAGCTGAAGGTAATCTGACGTGTCTGTTGAAATTATTCTTCAACAAAACTGAAGATAAATGCAAAAATGAAACTCAGTGTTTTCCAGTCATAAGCAAAGTTGAGAAACCGCCTGCAGCGATTTCTTATCCAGGTTCATATATGTGCATTTCCAGAGATGGCACAGGGAAGAATTATGGCAATATGGGACAGAACTATTGCAATGTTACTGTGAATGGCAAAGAGAATCCATTTCTGGAGAACCAAACTCATAGTTTAGCAGACGTATGGTGGTTATGTGGAGACAACAAACTCAGATCAAGGCTTACGATTCCCTGGAAGGGAACTTGTGCACTTGCAAAATTAATTCTGCCATTCTACATTTTCCCAGTTCCAGCAAGCAATTTCGTAAGAGAACCTGAAATAAAGCAGAAGTGGTTGAATAAGAGAAAAAGAGAGGCACCAAAGCAATCCTTCGATAGCAGTGTCTACATCGATAGCATTGGCGTACCAAGAGGAGTGCCTGATGAATACAAAGCAAGAAACAAAATAGCAGCTGGTTTTGCATCCATCTTTGTCTGGATTCAACCCAATAAGAATGTGGACTGGATCAACTACATTTACTATAACCAGCAGCGTTTTGTGAACTATACCAAAGATGCACTGAAGGGTATTGCTGAACAACTGGAGGCCACATTGCAGGTGGCATGGCAGAATTGAATTGCATTGGATATGCTCCTGGCCAAAGAAGGAGGAGTTTGCAAGATGTTTGGGACTTTCTGTTGTACATATATTCTGAATAACACTGCCCCTGATGGGAGCATCACTCGAGCTTTGAAAGGTTTGGAGATGTTATCTGAAGAATTGGCAGAGAACTCTGGGGTAAATAATCCCTTTACAGACTTTCTACAAATGTGGTTTGGAAAATGGAGTCATCTCATCAGCAGTTTCCTGGTGTCCGTCGGAGTCGCTGTGGCTATCGTGGTGGTATGTGGTTGCTGTTGTATACCCTGTATCAGAGGTCTTCTACAAAGACTGGTTGATACTGCTGTTACGAAGATGATGTACCAGCAGTTGCAACAGACTGGTGAAAGTGAATACATTGAAATGTGACTTTTGCAAATGTTTTGAAGTTTAAAAGTTTGTCTTGCAAATGAAGTAATGTATGCAAAGAAAAGCTTAAGTTTTAACCATATATTGCTGAAATAAAAAGACAAATAAAAGTGTTTTGAGGGGGGAAATGTTAAGAGAAAAAGTTTTAAAACACATTATTATTATCTGTCTCTTTCTCCCATCTAGCAAGATGAATATGCTATTTGCTGAAGTGTTGGTAAGAAAAGGTCATTGAACCATGTTTATTAAAGATGAGCTTTATCTATGATAGATGTAGTTTGCTTATGAACTTGAATAACACCTGTTTTCTATACTTCTGAATAAGAGTTAATTTACTGAGGCAGGCTCTGGAAAATTCCAGCTACCACTGTGGTTTTGAGGTAAACATTCTACACTAGCTGTGGTTTTGAGGTAAAACATTCTTTTCTGAGGTAAATTGTGATCCTAGATGTTTTTCATAGCCAATTGTCAACTGTTAGAAATGTAACAAAAGCTATTTTGGCTAGTAACAGGAAAGTATAAAAGTTGATGTCAGTAACCAAGCTGATCAGATCGAGATCATCTTGGCCAACATGTTGCTGTAATCTGGTTAGCTGCAAATAAAGACGTTTTTCATCACCTAAGGCAGATGTGACTCGCCTGAATTTTTTCTTCTGACAATATCTCACTAGATTCTATTCAATTTACAGCACTTACTTATCTGTAGGTGCGTGTCATGTAGGTAAATACTTAATAACTTAAATGCAAATATAATATATATCTAGATACTATTCTAGTAAGATTCTAATTGTTTACCCTTCGTTGCACACATTTCTATATGCATAAAATAATGCTAGTGTATCATTAAAAACTCGAATGGGTTGTCACATCTCTATAATGCTTATAGTATAGCAGTCTTCATATAATCCGGTGTTAACTATTAAAAAATATATATTTTTTATGTAGTTCTCATAAAGTCAAACAAGCAAGCGTAAATAACGCTTCGAAAAGTCTGACTTTGAAACAACTTCGAAGCATTATAAACATAAATACACATAACTATACTATCGACAATCATTAAAATGTGTCACTCGCTAACTCTCCTTTTACCACGTCTGCGAGTGAATTGTCATAAACATACATCTTGTAATGTATGAGATATAAATACATATTGACAACACTCCAAACTAATAACTAAATTATCGCATTAATAAAATAAAATTTATATATATATATATATATATATATATATATATATATTGGAAAAACATATATATATATTATGAAACTACATCAAAAAGCTGATATGTATACACATCTAAACATGTATAATTTCACCATAGGTGATAATGTGCAACTAACCAAACAATATAAAAACATCATTAGATAATACATCAGTGCCAAATATCACTCGCAAATACAAGTCTAAAAACACATCACTTAAAAAGAGTAGATTATAATTTAATTGCCTAGTGTGCCTACAACTCATTAGATACTTATAGTTAACTAATGCATGTGATAATATTACCTATTGTGCCTACAGCTCATAAAATACTTATAGTTAACTAATGCATGACACAATATTAAGCAAGTAATGTAATCTATAAACATACCTCCTCTAATAGACCAGTTGATCTAGTGATGATTATATATATACAGCTCTACCCGATATTGCCCATGGAATAAGACATCACAGTACTGAGTACCACATAAACCTAGAAATATCACTGAGGTATCATTGTCAGTTGAAACACCAATACAGGAGCATGGGAATCTCGTCCATTCAATGTTGTATTATTACATTTAACTTTCACACTTTTACTTTCAATCGTCTAGCTCTAAGTCTAAGTTTTAAGGAGGCCCTCTCATTGAGACCCTTGCCTTTATCAGCTCGTAGTCTCATAATCCAATCTATTTCTCTGCACTCGGTGTTATTATGAATATTCCCTTTCCTAACTGATGGAATAATATGATCTATAACCATAAATTTAAAATTGTGATTATTTCCTTGAGAGGCTACATGTTTTGCTAGGGCATTAGTTTGATAACCAACCCTTATGGCATAGAGGTGCTCCCTAATCCTAGTGTGAAGCATCCTGTTGGTTTTACCAACATAAAATGCTTTGCATTCTTGGCAAATTGCCATATATACCAAATTTTCTGTGTTACATGAAGATGTAACATGAAAGCTAAATGTTTGTCCTGTATCAGGGTGGACAAAAAAATTGCCTATAGATATATATTTACAATATTCACACCTCCCACAGGGGTGTGTTCCTTGATAATCATAACCTCTACTATTCCTTCTAGAGTGGCATAAAAGACTTTTCAAATTAGGTTTGTTCCTATATTGGAAACGGGGTTGATCACCCACTATAGTTTTAATGTCCGTATTACTAGTTAAAATACGCCAGTGCTTTTTAACTATGTCCATAACCATTTTCCTATCATTCGTATAGTACATAGGTACTTTCACTGATGTATGTTTATTAACCTTCTCTGGTGAGTTATATATATGTTCAGAAAAATATGGCTGTGCCCTATTGAGTCTCAAGTTCCCTATATTTAGTAGCCCTTTATTAATTTCTTTGTCTATGTAACCACGTTGAATCAACCTATATTTAAGATTATTAATTTCCTGTTGAAAACCTTGTTCCTTGGCATTTAATCAGGAGATTCTCATACTCTGCCCTTTTATTATGTTATTGAATATATGTCGGGGATGCATGCTGGATCTATGCAGGAGGGTATTCCTGTAACAGGACTTGCGATATACTCCTGTATTAACTTGATCTTCCATAACCCTCTCTATATATACATCTAAGTAATGAATCTTGGTATCAGAAAACTCACAAGTAAATTTCAAGTAAGAAGTCATGTTAATTATAGTGATATATTTGAGTAGATCCTCGCTGCTCCCCTGCCAGACAAAAAAGACATCATCTATGAAACGTCTGTAAAATCGTACATGTTCTATATATATCTTATGCTGAAACATAGTTTCTTCCTCCCATTCAGCTAAGAACATGTTGGCGTAGCTGTTAGCACAGGACGTGCCCATAGCCACGCCATCACGCTGCATGTAGATGTCATCTTCATATACGAAAATATTATTTTCCAAGATTACTTCAACAAACATGGCTATAAGGTCTACTTTCTGTTCTGTATAAGAACTATGTTTCAATAAATAGTGTCTGATAGCTTCTACACCTACATTATTAGGGATGATAGTGAATAACAATTGTATGTCCAAGGTTACTAACAGCATATCTGATGTCAATTCTGACCAAAGAATTGGTATAAATCCAATAGGAAATGCTTGGTGTCTCTGAGTATAAATTCATTATTGTTTATTATAGGTCTCAAAAATTTTTCAACATATAGAGACATTGTTTCCGTGATCCACCCACCTCCTGAGACTATAGGTCTCATAGGAGGGTTGGTACCATGTTTATGTACTTTCGGTATTCCATTAATAATAGGTATCAAAGGATGTTCAACATATAAGAATTTTGCCAAAATCAGAATCTATACATTGTGTATTTAATAACTCTGTTATCATGCATTCTAATTTGAGTATAGTCTTATCTAGGTGTTTCGGGGTAATTATTACATAATATTTATCATCACTAAGCATCTCCTTCATGACCCTGTTATAATGTGCATAGTCCATTATTACAAGGGGTCCTCCCTTATCAGCTGGTCTAAAGACAATACTATTATCAGATCTTAGCCTCTCTAATGCTTTTCTCTGATTGCATGTAAGATTATTGTGTCTATACTTATAAGATTTGTTGTTGGTAGAAAAATATTGATATATATCGTCTTCCACTATCTTATAGAATGTCTCTACTAAAGGATGATTCTGTAGTATATAATCACTAGGTCTCTTTAATTGTTGGCAGTTGTCACTGTTATCAGTGCCATATTGATATCTCAACATGACATTCCTCGTAAACAATTTAATATCTGTCAAAACTTGCGTTAATTTACTATTTTCTGAAGGAATAAAAGTCAAACCCTTGTTCAGGACACTGATTTCATACTGATCCAGAATTCTATGTGATATATTCCAGATCACGTTGTTTTCTTCTGGTTCCACATTTTTTTGACAGTCTGTTTTGGTTGCCATTCCTCTGATAATTTCCGTTTTTGCCATCCCCGACTGGTAGAACGGTCTCTCTTGTCCCCCTTCCCACAGTTATGGGAAGGGGGAAACATGGAAAAATTGCTCCAGATGTTGAATCATGACATCCTGCAAGGGAAGTTCTAGTATACCCAGGAATCTTGGGACATACTATAATAGGTTGATTAACAGATACAGAATGTGAAATATATGGCGCTATCTCTCCATTGTCTAGAGATGAAGAATGTGTCTCTTTATCAGTAGAAGGAGTAAGAATTTTATCAGTTGGGCCTGATGGCCCCCCTTCTCGAACCTTGGCGCCATCTTTTGTCTAAACTATGACCACCTTGGGGTGGAATCACTGTGGTGTTATTACAATTGTTGCTGCAAACTGAGAGGTATTTGTACCGCTGGGAATATCTTTATTTGTGGTTGGATTTTCTAAAAAATGCCTATGAAAAAGTTAGTAAAATATTAACTCAGTCAAAGCCAATTTAAGAGCTGTTATGATATGTCCAAAAAACAAAATAACAGTGCATTTACCTTTTGGTGACTCCTCTACATTCCTTCTATAGATGGACAAATGTGGTCTGATAATGGTCAATGCCCTGTATGATTGTGAAATGCTCCAATTGTTATCTCATTGATGATGTTTATAACAAGTTTGACAAGAAGGACATTTTTAGTGCTAACAGACATTTGGAGTTTTGGCTTTCCAGACTGCATTCACCTTTTTGCACCACGGCAGTAATGTTCTTCCTTCAAAAAAAAGCTCCAGACTTTGCTAATCTCATTCTGCATGGAAAGGAGACTGAACCAATTTTTTTACGCTGCTCATATATCCTGATTTATTTAATGCCTATTGCAGAACATTAAAACGTTCACACGCGACATCGACAAATATTATCATTCGGTTTTCACTCTTTTCTTTCTCTCTCCCAGTGCACACCTGCAAGGTAAGTTTCTCCTAATATGATAGCCTGCCTTTGTTTGTCATTTTGGTAACCCTACATTGCAAACATTCTGCCATTGTAATATTTCATCCTCTATATAGCTGCTAGAATTCAATATATTAATCAGATGTAATCTTACTAATACACTACAGAACTAAAGGAAATCTTCATCACCTCTGAAATCCATTTGTTTGCTATTTTCCCCAGCATCATGCTGCATTGTTACACTTCATTACATTATTCATTCAAAGTCATTATAACCTCCGCATCTTTTTATTGATCCTGTTTCCACAAAGACAATAATTACATAGATGTTTAGGCTAGGCTAGTTCTACCTTTCTATACTGCAATCTCACCTCACCACTTTGACCATTCACTACCCAGAAATTGCTGTATCTGCTAATATACCTATGGGGGCTACATTTTAAATTATCTTACACTGATTTGCAATGTTTTTGATGACACATCTCAATTGTAGTGCTCAACTTATGTCAGTTGTAATGTCCTTTGTGGACCTTCTCTACCCGGGCTTCCACTGAAAAAGGACCTGTGTCCAGTGGACTTTCCTGGTTATCAAATGTAAAATAAATAAAAAGAAATAAAAATATTTATTGGGATTCTCCAACCAAACTGCACAGCCTTGCATGTTTATCCATTAAATTCCAATTTCCGCCTATCTGTATCATGGAAGTTGACCATATCTTACTAAAGATGGTCTCGCCATCTGTTGTATTTGTACCATTTTAACATCATCAGTAAGCAACCTAATTAAACTTTTCTCATCCCTGCTGTGTTATTTAGCACAAATATGTTAAGCAGGAGCAACTGCATTATGGAATATTCCTTCTTCTTCTTTCGGCTTTTCCCAGTTAGGAGTCACCACAGAGGATCACCTGTCCGCTCATGATTGGCAGTGGAATTTTTTATGGTGTTGAGTTGCCAGCCCGGTGCCCAACCTTCCACAGAAGGCACACACAATGCACACACTCACACTGAGGGCCAATTTAGAGTGCCCAATCCACCTACAGCATGTCTTTGGGATGTGGGAGGAAACCGGAGCACCCGGAGGAAACCCACGTGACCACAGGGAGGACATGCAGACTCTGCACAGAAGGCACCTCAGCTGAGGATCAAACCAGAGAACCTCTTACTGTGAGGCAGCAATGTTAACCACTGCACCACCGTGGCCACCAGCATTACGGAATATTCCTGCACTTCAATAAATAATAGCCAAAAAATGTTAAAACTATGTTTCTGGTCAGTCAGTCTCAGTTTTAGACTCATTGCCTATACCTTTAATTTCTCTAGTGGTATCTTGGAAGATGAAGTACCAAAGGCTTTTCTGAAGGCCCTGTTGATTGCATCCATGATATCTCCTTCTGTACCTAGGTACTGACCCAATTATGGGCCTAGATCAAGTTTGCCAAAAGCCATGCTGCTGGCCATCTTCAGAAGAGTCAGAGAGTCATTTCCATAGTCTATCCAGTGATATACGTGAGACCAGAAAAGACTGTAGTGATAAGGCTTCTTCCTATATCCTTCTTTTCATGAGGGAGCCTCTGTCTTCATCCTCCTGTTTTGAGATACCTCTAAAATTTAAAACAGTCTGCATCATTCTACTACACCTGACCAAACAAACACTGCTGTGTTAACATCTTAGGGGCTAACATGCCTACAATATGCATCTAATCTCCTTGAAGTCCTTTGTTTTTTTTTAACTTCCTTCCATATCAGGTTTTCGTTCTTCTATTTATCTTCTATACCTGTCTTATGTTGCTAGTACCTTACCCTATCTTTGCCCTGTAACTACAGCAGCAATTACATTATCTGTTACTTTCATCTTATATTTAATGTTTAAGAATGCTCCCTTTTACAGTAAAATAATATCCTGTTGATGTCTCCCTTCTTCCTCAGTGTGCCTGAAGAATCACCTTCAAAGACATATTCTTCTTTAAGGCTACTAAGAGCCACCTTATGAACTTAACTACCCTTTCTTCCTGTCCCTGGTATTTTTTGTCCTGCTATATATCATTTCAAGTGACTATTCCTCTTCTTTCTTGCTTTTTAATGCCTTTATCTCTCTTTATCCACTTGAGTAATTCCTTCTTCGTACACCCCATTCATTCCTGGACATAGGACATCATTGTCTTTATCTCTTTCCTGCTCTGCTAGCTCCTTCAATATTACAGTGTTATGAGCACCGCTATCCTTTCATATTATTTTTTTTTTGTTTCCTAACTGACCACAATCATTCTTTTGTAATTCCAAGTCACCTACATGACTCACATCTCAATAATACATCAGGCATGGTGAACAATGCCAAGTCATCACAGCTGTTAGCCTGCTGGCTATCTCAGATCTGCTTATCATACCCCATCCACCCATACAACTGCATCATGCCACTTTCCCTTTATTGTTTGGACTGGGAGAAATAAATATGTGATAAACACTGAAGGAGTCAAGATTTTGTCATCTGCACCTATAGGTTGTCGCCCTCTGTGAGCTACATCACTGCATGTATTACATTTTATACTAGTTTTCTGCATATATAGGTTCATAGGTAAATACTAGTTTAACTGCCCTTGTGGGACATTTTAAGCCTAGACAATTTCTCTTGGTGAGAATCAGACTCCATACCTCTTGTCTGTGACAAATACACCTTAACCATTATGCCAACCCCCAAACCCATGTAGTTTCATGTTATTCAGTGCTACCTTTGACAAGTTATGCAAGACTAAGCTTTTTTGTGTTAGCAGTTGATTACCCATCTCATCAGAAGAAATTCCCACACAAAGGGCTCCATACATCTTCCCAAATATGGACAAGTGGTCACTGATAACTGTATCATACTTTCACTGCCTGTACCTCTAGTACACATGCTTTCTAGTTGAATACTGGCCACTGGCAACAGGGACAGACCCAAACATATATGCCATTAATGCTACGAATGCTGCTTGCACTGTTAAATATTATATTATGGTTATTCTTATTTCAGTCAGGGTTACCACCCTCTGGTAGAATACTCAGGACACCTATCAGTCCCCTATTTTCTCTACAACTGACCACCTCCCAGTTTTTGGTGGAAGATTAAGGGGTCTCCTATGACAATTGTCCTGTTCCTGTTTATTCATTTAATCATCCCATATCTGATTGCATCATAGTCATGCCTCCCCACATGCAGTGGTCTTTGTATCATAACTACCTACTAAGAAGTTTTCTTCTTCCCTCTGTACTCTTAGAGCTCATGTTTTAGCTTGCTGTTTATCACCTTTATCATGACTGAATTCCGCAGTGCTTTTTATGCCATCATGAATACATTACCATTCTTTACTTCCTTTTATCTCCCTACCCCTATGTAATCTGTCTCCATAAGACACTTAATATCTAGTGTACCTCACATTTATATTATGTCAGCACTGAATCTTCACTTCTAAACATGCAGAATGCAAGTACCTCAGTTTTTGTAGAGATAATTAGCAGTTCACAGGTTTTTCCTTCCTTTATTTTCACATTTCCATTGTTATTAGTGTCTCTTCTCAGTGTTTTGCTCCTTTTGTTTATATCATTCAGTGGTTAACAAAGTACTTGTGTGTTTAGCAGATTCCTGTGTAACTTGTCTAGCCTATGTTATTTAAGTCACACAAAATGAATACCCCATTTGCATTGTTCATACATTATGTGTTAGCTGCATAAAAATATATTATGCTTGTATGAACCTCCAGCACGTCCTACATGTACCATCTGATTCACACAGTAGAATGTCAGTTGATAGATGAATGCATTTCCTGAACTATGCATGCCTAATTACCAAATGCTGTGCTTTTACAATGCCATGTGCTTATTAAAGTGTTATGGTGTGTGTGTGTGTGTGTGTGTGTGTGTGTGTGTGTGTGTGTGTGTGTGTGTGTGTGTGTGTGTGTGTGTGTGTGTGTGTGTGTGTGTATGCATGCACATGTGCGTTTGTGTGCATGTATGTGTGCATGTGTGTTTGTGTTCATTAGACTAGATGATATATTAATAATGGTGTATTATTAAATGAGTGTTAAAACTTCTGAAGTATAATTACCATCTTCCTGACAGCCTTATGCGCTACTGATCTTTAGCACACTTATACAGTCTGCTTACTATAATCCTTGAGGAACAGAACTAACTTATCTGTCACAAATATTTCTGTTCCCTCTATACAGGAGAGTCTTCATCCAAGATATAAAAATAAAAGTACCTTCAAAAAATAATTAAGTGAATGCTTTGCCACAGCTCTCTCTGTCTGCCTATGCTTTCTGGCTGTTGAAAGTTTTCCACCTACACTGCAGTGTTGTGTAATTAAAGTGTCTGCAGTCTAACACTGTCATGAAAGGCACAACAACCTCGGGGCAAATGTTAACAGAGTTCACTCTGACAAAGGAAGTAAAGCCAGCTTTGAATTCACACAGTGCATGGCAACCATTTCTTAACAATCATTCTGCATCTTGAATTATAATAAGCAGAGAAATAAAAATGTAAGAATTAAGTACTGTTTGCTGCCTTAATATTTGTAAGTAGACTGGAAAGCTATGAAGTGTAGTAATTCAGGCATTGGCTGTTACTGTCTGTGTCGTGTTGATCATTATCATCATGAAGCAGTATATTATCTGTCAAGTGCTCCTAGGACCCTTTTACTCCCTAATCATAGCCCCCCCCGCCCGTTACTGTTATACAGCAGTACAGCACTGTATCTCTTTAAAACCCCTAGTCACTCTTAATCGTTAGCTTATGCCACTCAACAAAATATTTACCAAATAGTGCTTCCTGCCCACAAACACCACTATTCCTAATTATGTACTTCTTGTCATTGCAGTTGTTTAGATGGCTAGATAATTCTGGGGCATTTGTTTCTGAAAGGGGTTCTGACTGTTATAATTTGTTTAATGGGAATTCTATAACTAGCTCTCAGAGAAGTTTCTGCCTGTAATAAGGACATACTCCTGTATAAAGGACAGCATTATGTTCATAGGTTCATACTAGGCTAACAACTGTACTTTCATCTTAAAACTAAACTGTGCAGTAACTGAGACCTGGTTCAAGGCTCCAGAGAGCACCCCTGCAATACCAGGCTACAACTCTTACCACACTTTTCAGCCACAAAACCAAGACCGAAACCCTAAAGGTGGAGGAGTGTCCATATTAACAAAGGATATTCACACCTCCAGGCTAGTTGCCCAACACAATGCATCTGAAATTCTCCAGGTGCAACTAACACTAGGTAAGACTGCAATTCAAATTGTAGCTTGCTACAGATCCCCCACCATGCCCCAAGATTCTCACTACACCTTTCTAAACATACTGGAATATATTAAGATACAACCAAATACCCTAATACTTGGTGATTTCAACTACCCTGCCATTAACTGGGAAAACTACTCAGGTACCAACTCCTTTTCCCAACGGTTCTTGGAATTCATAAATTCCAACGCCCTGGATCAACTAATCCATTGTCCCACCAGGGGCTCCAATATCCTAGACCTGGTCATTACCAACATGGGAGATAGATGCTCCACACCAGTGGTCACCCCCTCATTGGTCAGGTCTGACCATAAGCAAATCATCCTTGACATCCACATCTCACCCCCACCCCCCAGTAAGGAAACCTTAAAAAACTTCTCCAAAGCCAACTTCATGCTACTGAAGTCACAAGTAACAAGCTTCATGACACCCATGCAGACGGGATCTGAAAGTTCGACTGCAGAATCCTACAGTAAGGCACTGTATGAGCACATCCACTCGTGCATGAATCATGCCATCCCAAATAGAACCAAGATGCTCTTCTCCAAAAAAAGGAAGCCAATCTGGTGGTACCCTGCTATAAACAAACTATACAACAGAAGGAAGAAACTGTTGCAGAAAAGAGGAATATCCCAGGATGCAAAAAACTCCCTCACCAGCCTCATTAAGAAGCTGAGATCCCTCATAAAATCCTCAAAAGCTAGTTACAAAAATAAAATTGCCAAAGATTCCAAAGACAACCACAAGGCATTCTATAGTTATGTCAAGAATCTAAATGGCAATGCTCAGATCTGTTCTGAGCTACAACAGAATGGCATTAAATATACTGATCCCAAGGATATTGCCAATATCCTGGCAGATCGATTTAGTGCCAACTTCACCCCCCCCCTCACTCCCTAAAGGGCCCATCTCAATACCAAACGATTGCCAAATTCTGGTAATCACGGCCACACAGCTAAAAACCGCACTCTCCAAAGCTAAGAATACAGCATCCATGGGACCAGATGACATCCCAGGCTGTGTACTACATGAACTACAAAATGAACTGGCACCTCACCTAAGTGTCATGTTTGATCATAGCCTCACCTCAGGCTTTGTGCCCACTGAGTGGTGCACAGCTACAGTTATCCCACTCCACAAGGGGGGATCCACCTTGGATCCCGGGAACTACTGTGCCATCAGTCTGACAAGCCTAATCTGCAAGGGCATGGAACGCATTATCATGGAGCTTATAAACAAAGACATTGGCAACCTTCAAACACTGGACCCCACCCAGTTTGGGTTTGTGAAGGGTCGATCTTGTCTCCTGCCTGTCTGATTGACTTCTTTGAATCAGTCTCCAGAGCTGTGGACGAGGGTAAGACGGTCCACACAGCCTATCTGGACCTCGCCAAGGCCTTCGACACCATTCCACACTCTGGAATCATAGATAAATTTACTAAGCTGGGCATAAATCCCTATGTCACTCGATGGGTTGCTAACTGGCTTACTGACAGAACCCAGACTGTAAAAGTAGCCGACCCCAAATCCAGCTCCAGACAAGTGACAAGTGGAGTACCTCAGGGTTCAGTCCTGGGACCACTCTTGTTTGGCATCAACTTCTCTAAAGTACAGCCAACACTAAGGGACTCTGGCTAACAAAGTTCGCAGATGGACTGCAAACTGGGAGCCATTACTGAATCCCCAAATGATGTGGATATTCTACAAAAGGGCCTTACAGAAACAGATGCCTGGTGCCAGAGCCATGGGCTCAAGCTTAATGCTAAGAAATGTATAGTTATCCACTTTGGAAAAAAACATGTACCCATGAATTACCACATAGGTGGCAGTACACTAAACATCGAAAGTGTGATGAGAGACTTAGGGACACAGGTGGACAGTGGTCTCACTTTCGATAACCACATCGCCACAACAGTCAGGAAATCCTTCTATGTGGCACACCTCATCACTAAGGGCTTTTCATCCAGAAAAAAGAGGTCATTGTCCCACTGTACTCATCCCTCATTAGACCCATTATAGAGTATAATGCCCCGTTTGGTAAGTACCTCACAAGACATCTGCAACAGCTGGAAAGGCCACAGAAATACCTCACTAAAAGAAACACAGGCCTAAATCAGATGCCATATGCTGACCGTCTAAAAAAACTCCAGCTATACTCTGTGGCATATCATCTACTAAGAGGCGATCTCTGCTTAACATACAAGGCCATGTCAAACCCTGAGCTGTTGGACATGCTCCACTTGAAGAAATCCCAATCCCTCAAAGCCACACGCTCCAGGGATCTAAACCTTGTCATCACAATGAACAAAATATGCTGGAGGGATAGGTTTCTGACCCAGAGACTCCCCATACTCTGGAACAGACTGCCCACACATGTCAAGCAGAGCACCTCCTTGGCCCTCTTCAAAAGTAACCTTGATGATTGGCTGGGAGATAGTAAATTCACCCCGGGGATCATGTCAGTCACTCTGCTAGACAGGGGTCCAGATAAGTAAATATTGTGGGAAGAAATATCCAGGGAATTGTTATGGCTAGGCTTGTATAGGCCCTAGGGCCGATAGCCTTGTACCAACCTATGAACCTATGAACCTATGAACTTCCCTTGTGGGCCATTTTAAGCCTAGCCAATTAACCAATATGAGAATCAAATCCTGCACTTTGTGTCTGTAAGGCAACTATCTTAACCATTATGCCAACCTCGTATATGATAAAAAAAGGAAGCACATGATGATTTCCTGGGGTTTAATATTTTTCATGGTATTAACAGATTAGAATGTTCTACTGTGTTCTAATATTCATAAGAAACTTTTAGTTTTAAGATGAAAGTACAGTTGTTTCTGTCAATGCTAAGCATTATATATTCCTTGTTTTTACCTCTGGGGGCTGTAAATCACTCACCTTCCTTAACTCAATCAGCCTGTCAATTCCTGTCTTGAGACAGGAGCAAATTCCTTTCCAGCATGGCCAAAACCTTTACAGCCAGTTCATTCCCTGGTTATAGGGCCAGATATATCAAATAATTACCAGGAAAGATGAGTGTCAGGAGGAAGGGGGGAGCCAATCTGCCAGACCTACCAGCTTCCCTTTCCAGTTGTTGGAGCTCCTAACCCCACAACATCTGTCTTATGTGCCACTGTCGCTGCTTGCTGTGGGAAGCATGCATACATTTCACCCAAGTGGTAAACCCAGAGCTGTCTCTCTCACTGCCAGGATTGTCATTTCCATCCTCTCTGGCTCCTCCCCTTCATCTGTCGTGGCATTAATCAAATGTGAGTCATCTGGGTCACATCCAAGACTTCATGACATGAGGGTATTCTGAAAATATATTTCTGATTTCAATACTGTTTTAGGGGAATATTTAAGTACATTTTCTGTTGCAGATGGAATAACAGCTGCAGTTCTTAACTCTATGACTTACTTTTGGCAGTGCTCACACCATGGGGCATAGAATTCGACCATCCAAATTTCATCACTGTCCAACACATGCTGATTAAAGGTAGCATCAGTCAGTTCAATGACATCTGTATTCTCTTTGCCTGTATCAACTGGCTGTAAATAAACAATGCACATTAGCTGATGAGGCAGTGTGATACTGAGATGGGTTAAACAGTATTACAATTCAAGTATGAAGTTTAACAGCAGCAAGGAATATAACAGGAATATCTGAAATTAAAATAGCCCTATATTTATTTCTTCACTTATTTATTCATGGCTGACCAGATGAACATATTAAATACAAGTCTGCCTGTTCAATTTTGATCCAGACAAGATAAGTGACAGTTAGACAACTGCTATGCTGTATACATTAAAAGAAAAAAAAAGCACTGTGTTAACAGCACATTTCAAATAATTACAGCACAAACCTGCAAGGGCAGAAAGAAGAACAACATACATTTATTTATTTTGTCAGTAAGCAAGGTGGACTACCTGGCCATTTTTAGTCATAACATTGGCATAATAAATAAAAATAACAAAAAATACCTGAAGTACAAAAATGTCACATAAACCACAGATATTCAGGTAATTTAGAATCAGACAATGATAAAGTGAAGCATGTAAAATATAGTATCTTCAGTTAAATTACTTCATAGATGAATGACTAATTTAAACGTGGACATTGTTACCTGGTGGCAAGCACACAAGTGAAAAGTATAATATTATTATTAGTAGTCAGGGCCAGCCTTTGGTCAACTGGTGCCCTATGCAAAAGTTCTCCACACCTCCCCTCCCAACACCAATCAGTACCTCCATCCTGGTCTACCAACACCATCGAGATTACTGGAAAAGTGCCCCTGCTAGAGTGGCACCCTAGGCAGCCGCCTAGTTGGCCTATGCCTAAGGTTGTCTATGTTAGTAGTAGTAGCAGTAACAGTAATGTGAATCACACAAGCTTCTCAGACAATTCCTTATACATTTACATACAACAGCATTTAGTTGCTGTGCTGTTTGAGAGACAGATGGAAGCAGAGATGGATCATGGGTAACTGGGTCCCTAAGCAGGGATACAAATCAGCACCCACCACCACCATACCACTATCCCTTTACGTGATTGTCTCTCAAAAATTACTATTATATTTCCTGAAAATGATAAATATCAAAATATCAAAATAACAAAGGTAGTTCATAGATTCTTGACTCGCTTTGCTTGACTATAATTTGCATTACTATCAGCTACCCAAATGGATACAGTAAGTTTAAGTAGTCTGCAGGCCATACCTCAACAATCTAAAGTAAGACATCAGGGATCACTAGCCTAGTATGCACATATGAACCTATGAATTGTGCAATTATTTACAGTGTTACACACATAGTCATCAGTCCTCTCAATGTTATAGTCAGTGTTATTCCCTTATCTGGTAAACATCCCTTCCAGAGGTTCATTGAGCCCTGCCCTTATGGTCACCCTATGAACTCTTCTGCTCCAATCCTAGGTAAGAGTCCTTTGACTAATCGATTCCCAGAAGAAAGAAGTGAGCTGGCAGGGACTCTGGGAGTCACCTTCTGGATGCTAGACTATCAGGATTTTGCATTAAACTCTATCCTCCCCCATGCACGTGCAATCAGACCCAAGGGGTGGGCCTTCAATGTGATGTACAGCCAAGCCTTTATATGCAGTGTAATCAATTGCCCCATGTAGGCTGCACTCCCCATATAAACCCCATACTCTACTGGGACATCAACTATGGACAACATTCATAAAAACATGCTCCTCCTCCAGCCACCTACGAAAAGGAACATTCATAAACACATGCTCCTCCTCCATCCACCTACGAAAAGGAACATTCATAAACACATGCTCCTCCTCCAGCCACCAACAAAAAGGAACATTCATAAACAAATGCTCCTCCTCCATCTACCTTCAAAAAGGAACATTCATAAACACATACTCCTCCTCCAGCAACCTACGAAAAGGAACATTCATAAACACATGCTCCTCCTCCAGCCACCTACGAATGGCCAAGCAGACTAAATGCCATCATTTTTCTCCTTTCCCACCAGTTCCAAAAGGTGCCTAAGCCAGTACTTGAACTTGGGTCATCTGCGTCATCATAGCCAAAGCTATGCATAGGTAGAGATGGTCTTTTTGCAATTCATTTATTAATTTTATTTTAGTTCTATTATGTTACTTAACCTCCTAGTGCCATCACAGGCATACCCTAGCTTTCATAACTCAAGTTTTAAGCTGTTCTTCACTATTGTAATTCTCTTAATAACTAGTAAAACAGTCTACTCTGCAGACTAAACAATATTTGCAGTTATACATATCGAACTGCCTAATCCCACACTAATAACAATGTCTCTAGCAATAATGCTAAATGTACAATACAGTGCTCTTGACTATCACATACATATAGTAAATCCTCCCTATCGTATAGCCCCAACCTTTGCTTATTCACAACAAAATTTCTTAGATTCTCTCAGTAATGTCATCCAAGTCTGTCTCTACCACAAACCTCCAGTTATTCATGTTCAGCCTACCCACTTTGTAACGTTCAGAAATATCATACCCATTACCAAAGAGAAATTATATGTCATGGTCAGAAGGAAGCTGATTTGGGCAGCCTGCAGTGTCGAGAAACATTGGTGGATTTAGTGCCAGCTATGTACAAGCACCTACTGACTCAAGTATAACAGTGCTCATTTTACAGAGGGATTCACAGTGGGAGTAGGGCTGCATCAGGGTTCAGCTCTGAACCCACTGTGTTCATAATACATTAACAAACAGGTTGGAGGTAACAAATCACCAAAGCTGATATATGCAAATGATGTGTCATTGCAAGCAAACTCTGAAGAGGAACGTCAGCAAATGATAGGGCAATAGAATGCCAAACTATAAGTATGGGGCATGAAACTGAGTGCAGGCAAAACAGTTATTGTGGCAGCAAATGGGAGAAATCAGAAATAAGCTAAAAATTGAGACAGAAGGGAAAATAGTGGAACATGTTCACAGTTTCAGGTATCTTGAAGGGATGGTTGAGGGGAATGGAAGTTTGAATGAGGAGGTGAAAGCTAGAATCAGAGAGGTAGTGTGTGACAGAAGAATGCCAAAGCAACAGAAAACAAAGGTATACAAATCAGTGGTATGACCAGTACTTCTGTATGGTACAAAATCAGAACAGTAAAGGCAGAGCAGTTGATGAGAGGTGATGAAGATGAAGTGCTTGAGAAGGGCAGTAGAATGCACACTGTGGGATAGATGAAGAAATTACATCAGAGCAGTAGCCCTAGATGCAGAGAAGATCAAAGAGAACAGACTATGGAGGGTCAGGTAAATATGCAGGAAAACAGAAGACAATCTGGTGAAGAAGATTTTGGAAAGACAGGAAGAAGGCAAGAGGAAACAAAGATGCCCAGAAAAGAGATGGATGGATTGTGTGAGGGAAGGCCCACAACAGTCAGGCATGACTGATGAAGAAGGTGGTAGAGTGACACTGAATCTAGATATGTGGTGGCAGTTGACAAGACACCTAGAACCAATGTAGAAAAGAGGGGAGATTGATGATGATTATGATGAGATATTATAACAACTGTTACAAACCACACGTGTCCACCCCAGCTGAGGTCCTCTGTTAGAAGCAACCTTAGCAGTCCAACCCAGACTGCTTATGTCTACAGTCCCTATTAGTGCCACATATTAATACTCACAGTGTATACAACAGACTATCCATACTCCATATATGGGTTAATTATTATATCTCAAATATTGTATTATCTATAAATTTGGGTTAAAGTCATAGCTACATGATGCAAAAATAGTCTGAGATAGAGCTGAGGCATTTAGGAAGAATAGAACACACAAAAGTGCATGAGGTACTAATTAGATTTAAAAGTAAACACTTCTGCATAATTCATGCTTCCCGTTTGCATCATAGTACTTTAGAAGAGTCTTTACTATCTGCCCTATCAATTAATTTAGCTAAGCAGATCATACTGGATTGAAACTATAACTTAACCCATTCTCTAAAGGATGCTGAACATAAATCCTTCTCCTGGGCTGTAGACAATATCAAAAGTGAAATTATATTACTAGATAACTTCAATATTGAGTGGGGTCATCTTGCTTCTTTTTCCCAATGTAATCTTCATAGTTAGTTTTTTAAGCTTACTTAACTACTTACAGCAACTACAGCAACTAACAAACTACTGGCAATCAAAGTGCTTTTGACTAGATATAAGTGACCTATTCAAATAACATGTTTTGTAGCAAACATTATATTAGGCCCAGTTAGTGATTTTTCCTGGTACATTTACATATAACATTAAATCATAAACAGTATCAAACTAGCTCTACCGATTCACATACACTAAAATTTATTTCAACAAAGAAGCATTTAATAAAACTGTAAATTCGATCATCTGGCAATCACTGTAAACCTTAGATTTCAATACCGCACTTCAACTCTTCTTTGCATCCTACTCAGCTTACTTAACCTGTAGCCACTATCTGCTTGTAATGAGCTAAACTAAGGAATTTTCTATGGGTACCCCTCCCCCCAATAAAATCTTCAGTAAGAAAGCAAAACAACAACTTAAAACAATATATCCAAATTAAGTGTAAAACCACCACATGCTTTACAAATAACAATGCAATTAGCCAAAGATATGCTGCCTTAGGTAACTCTCTCTTTAACACCCTACCTAGACAGGATATGTTCTCAGTCCCTACCACCACATATTAACACTCATGGTGCACCAATAACAAATTGACAAAAATCCATTGCAACAAGAAATGTAGACGCACTTCCCCAACAAATTCTGGTCACTCACTGTTCTCTCCTGATAAAGCTCTACAACCAGATCTTATCCACATTGAATCCCCTTGACAATGCCACACAATTCTGTCAACACTTCATTAACATCTGCAAGCTTGCCCCTTCCAATCACCTAATAAATAGCTCTGCATACTTTCACCTGCATTTGGTTACCCCTTTACACAGGACTACAAACATCCTAATCCTTGCACATATATGTTTCAATATACTTAAACTTCTTAAAATCATCATCCCTCGCTTCAGGCTGCTTCCCCCATTCCATCTCTAGCATAACACTAAGACTATAATTTATCCTATGACTATCTTCAGTAACAGATCTCTAAAAGAAAGCAACATCCCCTTCACTTGGAAAACATTGATTGTAGTGTCAATCCACAATGGAGACACCTCTACTGATCGCAAATTTCCTCACTTCTAAAATACTAAAAAAGTGTGTCCACAGAGATGGTTTACATCATCTCATCAATAAAAAATTCTATCAGCATAACAGCATGGTTTGAGGACTACAGGTGTCGAAAAACTGCCTCATTGACATCTGCAACCATCTCCACCCATAAATCTCAAAGACTATACCAGAGCAAGAAAGAAACCAAAATAAAAATACTTTATTATAACCCTCTGGCATTTTGACATAGACTGCAGAGGTGTTCAATAAGAAAAAACTGCACAATAAACTCAAATTACTTAAATACTGTTACATAAAATAAAACCCCCAATCATATGAGGGCTTCAGTTATTCAATATACCATTCATTAAACCCAATACTTTCAATTACATTCCACATTTATTCTCTTAGGTTATAACATCTGATATCTTAATAAATGCACTAGTTTTTTATACAAAAACATATTCTAAGTTTTTATTGCCCCTAAATCTACATATACTTGCTCTAATATTGTAGTTTGTATACATTTAAAACTGCTATTATGAAACTCTTTAAAATGCATTGCTATAAGACTTTCTGTGTCACCATTCTTTATATTATCTCTAAATAGAAGGGTACCTCAGGGGTTAGTTTTGGCCCCTATCATGTAATTTCATGGCAAATGGAGGTTTGATGCGGAAGAAAGAAATAACTGGAGACGTATGTTTTGGGAGTGTAATGAGTTGCCAGACTTTAAAAATTCCAAACAGAGTACTCCGTGAGAAATATTGAATGAGCAAATGGATATAACTAAGGAAATGATTTTTTGATCTGGGATACAAGATCGAAATTGTCTAGACATAATAATAATAATAATAATAATAATAATAATAATGTCTGTTGGCTGCCAAAAAAGTAAATGGCTAGAAAATGGAAATCAAAGTCAAAACCAACCAAATTTCAAGTACTGAATATTTTAACAGAGATAAAAGAACTGAAAGTGGGATATTTAGAAAAGGTAGGGACAAATTACATACAAAAAAATTAAAATTGTGGTAACAACATATGCAGAATAATGCCTTAGAGGAGTAGTAAGGTTTAGGGGAAGGCAGGAATTCATCAATTTGTATAATGTTGGATTGATAACAATTATAGAAAAGAATATATGTGATGTAAAATGTTTACAATTAGGAACATATTAATATGGTTTGTTTCCTTTTTTTATAAACATATGTTTGACTGAGTTTTAAGTGATAGTTCAATAAAGGTGTTAAAAAAATAGAACTAAGAAAACACATTTCTTTATAAGTTAATGGATCCCCAGACTGTGGAACTTGATGCCAGTTTATATTAGAGAATCTCTTAATTCAAATACTTTTAAGAAGCAACTAAATTGCTATATGGGGGAGCATACACTTGCATGTAACAGAAAAGAATTTGAATTATGTATGGTCTAATTTTGGACCTTTGGCAGTTCTAACTTAACTATGTAACTATGTATCCCTCACATGCTAATGTGATCTAACATTAACCATTCTAGTAGATTTCCCAATATAAACACAATTACATGGTCATTTTAAAGCATACATGACAGGAGTCTGGGTATAACTTCCATTAGGACAAAACTGGATTTTATTAATGCAAACAAAAATATTTAGCACAAATCTACAAACACTACTTCTATTAAAAGGTAAATATCCCTATAAAGTTGTTGTTGTTGTCATTGTTGTGTCTTTCAGCTTTTCCAGGTTAGGGGTCGCCACAGCGGAGCTCCGGTCCGCTAATGATTGTCAGTTGATTTTTACTTGGCGAGTTGCCAGCCCTAACGCACAACCTTCAACGAAGGTACGCCCATTCACGCATGTCTCCATGCAGAAGACGCTCTAGCTGAGAGTTGAACCGGTCAGCGTCTTACTGTGAGGCGACAACGCTACCGCAGCACCACCACCGCAGATATAAGTATCCCTATAAAGTCCAGTATTGAAATCCAAACTGATTTCAGGGTGTCTAAAATGTCTGTGAATAATCATGCCCCCATATTCCTACCTCTCTTAAAAGATATTCTTGGGTTATCACATATTTTCCACTCCACCACAGGATTATAATGAAGTAATTTGTTTGGTATCTTTTTGTCTATTTGTTGTTTTACAATTTGTTTCTTCTTATAATATGTACCTAATATACAAGATTGGTTTTCCTAAAGTTATCTAAAGTTTTTGACACAGTAAATAATAGTCATTCTCTTCCATCCTTCATCCCTAAACTTATCCCCAACACTAAAAAATGGTTCACTATATAAATGGCTTTTAAATCTCACCTAAAGTAAAAAATAAGCTGCTCAGCCTACAACAACACTTACTAAGGTAATGCTCCCCTCACTATTCATTGAATGTAAGAGTTATTCTGCATGTACTACACCAAGACCTTGACAAAATGGCTATTACGTATCATAACCTAGATAGATTGCAAGAGATAAAAGCACTTATTACTGCAAGGTGCATTTTAGTATTTTCTTTGGCTGCCACATTGCAAATCTCTGCACAGACAAAAATGCACTCATCTTGTTGGATTAATAACAGAATATGAATCAAGCAGTAATTTAAAAACCATTCATCAACAGTTTATTAGGAAGAACAAAGAAATGCCCGGTGAAGTTATATAACAGTGCTGGTGCTGCTAAACACAAACATATTACTACTGAGTCCATCTAATACATGCCTGGAAAAAACACTCTAAGCAGGAGCACATGATAATGTGTTCATCTGACACTAAATCCACAGAAACAATACATTAGTACTGCAATTCAATGACATTTAACTCTGCTATATATCTGTACACTCACCTATAATTTTACAACACATAGGAAGACATTATCAATTCTAGATACCTACTCACGTGTATGGAACTGTCCTTTATAGGCCTGCTAACTGAAATCTTTTTTTTTTTTTGCTTAACATGGTACTCACTTATTTGTATGGCACAGACTGCTGATGGAAGTCTTATTGGTCTTGTGTTTTGTAAGAGTGTGAATTCATGTGAATAGGGGCTCAAAGACAGCATAATCCCCATGAAACATTAGAAAAATTCTGAAAAAAATGGCATAAAATAACAGTAAACAAAAACAAAAGTCTTAAGTATTCATGGCTTTTGCTATTTTATTTTAATGCAGTCTGTTATTGTATGTTTTGCTCAGCTTTTATTGGTGATGATCAGGCTTAACATCATTTTCTGAAGAGGTACAGCAACATTCATGAGGGTACCTGTAGATATAAGTAAGCACCAAAATCATAGCTTAATGATTCATCTGGGATTGTGTCATCAAATGATTTCCTGAGTTATCACCTTGTCCAGTGCAACATTGCTTTGTGGCATTGAGTTTGGTTATTACTTACCATCTATTTATCATTTCCCAGTAGAAGAGGTATGACTCACCGTGGGTTCAGGGGCTTTGGGGTTCCATAGCTTCCCTTTAGCCAGGGATCCTATAATGCTCATGGCATGATCAATGATGTCATGTGCTGTCTTGGCTTCTGTGGGCAAAGAGAAGAAGAGACATCATGCTGGTGCATGTCATGTGCTGTCAGCAAACATGAACATAAACAGGCGGTGCATGTTCAAAATGGACAGCCTGATACATCCCACCACTAACAACTTGTGATACATGAAGAGCTGTCAAGATTCAATTCGGACTACACTTTTAAAAACAATAATGTGTGATATATCAGGGAAAACAGCGAACATTGTAAGTTTTTGGGACAATAAGCCCCCACGGTCATTCGCTTTATACATACTAATTTCAATATCTTGGCACATCACAATTAGAGAAAAGAGAATTCTTTGAGATACTGCAGTCTCAGAACTGTCAAAACAGGGAAGCTTGACTTCAAACTTTAACATGACACTATGAGTAGACTTACACAATCAGACTGAATTCTAATTAAGAGTAAGCTATTGATACATACATACACAACAGAAATTATCAAAAATCAACAAAAAGTTCAAAGAGCATAGGTCAAGCATAAATGAACAGACATTATCAGCATGTATTTGCTATTTCAGTTGTAACTAGGCCTCCGGAACTGGATAATGCAGAGATTTCATAATATGAGCTGCTGGTGAGCTTTAGCCTGCAGTCTTAAGTTTGAGCTCTGAGCAAGTTACTTACCTAGGCAGTGCTCCTGTAACCAACTTGTTTAAATTGGGTTCTGGACCTAGTTAGGTTGCCCTGTTAGCAGACGAATAACACGCACACACACACACGCACGCATGTGCACACACACACACACACACACACACACACACGCACACACGCACACACGCACACGCATACACGCACACACAAACACACACACACACACACACACACACACACACACACACACACACACACACACACACACACACACACACACACACACACACACACACACACACACACACACACACACACACACACACACACACACACACACACACACACACACACACACACACACACACACACACACACACACACACACACACACACACACACACACACACACACACACACACACACACACACACACACACACACACACACACACACACACACACACACACACACGCACACACGCACACACACACACACACACACACACACGCACACACACACACACACACAGACGATATATAAAATATCACAGATGCTGTACTGTCTCATTCACTGCATATAATTAAAGACCCCACTCTAGATGAAGCAAGAACAGCATTAAGGAAAATGAAGTCAGGGAAAGCAGTAGGCTCAGATAAGGTCTATAGAACATATGATCAAGATGCTGGGTGAGTGAGATAGGGGAGAAATGGCTCCTGAGGGTATTCAAAGCAGTATGGACAGAAAGGTTTATCTCAGATTATGGGAAAATAAGCATTCTAATGTCAGTGCACAATAACAAAGGGGACATTCACAACTGTGAGCAGTCTATCCACATCAATCTCCCGTCACACTGCATGAAAATGTTGGAGAGGGGAATTGATAAATGAATACACAGAGCAATAGAAAGCAAGATGAGAAATGAGCAGTTTGTATTCAGATCAAGATGCAGCACAATCAACTTGATGGTTACAGTGAGGCAGATAGTGGAGAAATGAGGAAAGAATCCGATGGGGCATTCCTAGTCTTGGAAAAAACATATGACAAGGCCCCAAGAAAGCCAATTTTGAGATTTCTGTGATGATCTGAAGTCCTAGAAACACTGATAGAAATAGTACAGACTATGTACAATGACTTAGTGACACAAGAATAAACAGTGTTTGGACTCGCATGTGGGTTCCTAGAGGGTGTGCGGATGCATCAGAGTTCAGCTCTGAGCCCACTGCTATTAATACTGATGGACTATATTACCAAATAGGTGAGGGGATAGCTTGACAAAGCTGCTGTATGCACATGATATGACATTATAGGCAGACTCTGAGCAAGAACTTTAGCAAAGGATTGTGGAGTGCAATGCAAAACTGAAGCAACATGGGATGAAACTGAGTACAGACAAGACAGGTGACATGGCAGCAAATAGGGGAAATCAGAAGAACTTGAAGCATGAGATATAAGGGAAAATAGTGAAACAGATTAACAGCTGCACGTATCTGGGAGGGATGACTGAGGAGGTCAATACTAGAAACAAAAGTGGCAGAGGGTGCCAGGGCTAGTGTATGACAGAAGAATGCCAATGAAGATGAAATGTAAGGTGTACAAAACAGTGATGTGACCAGTACTACTGTGTGGTACAGAAACCTGGGCAGTGAAGGCAGAACAGATGAAGAAGCTGGAGGTTATAAACTTGAAGTGCCTGTGACAGATGATAGGATTCATACTGTGGGACAGAAAAGAAATTATGACAATAGGGTTAATTATGAAAGGAACATCTAACTCACAATTAGGAAGTATTAGCTCGCTGTAAAAGATATTCTGAGAAGTGTAGTTAGGAGTAAGGCCTATTCTGGAGTATTGTGTGGCAGCATGTATTTATAATTGTTCCCAGTTATATAAGCTGGAAAGGATAGAGTGTTTTTACAAGGCAAATAAAGCATGTCATACATTTAAGCTATGGGGAGAGGCAAGAAATTCTCCCGGCACTCATTTGTTTACAGATTACTTACAGGAGATTTGATCTTAATCGATAAGTATATGACTAATGATACTTTTTTTGCAACTTTAGGGATTCAGTTTAAGATACATTCAAGAGGACCAGAAACAATAGTCTGTTATTGTATAATTCAATATGTAATACTATTCTGGGAGGAAAATCATTTCATGATAGATCAGATCTGTCAGCTAACCAAAATGAGTCATTAGTGATTGTAATATTGATAACCAAAAAATCAATAATAAAAAAATGGAAACGACTGCCAACATATATTAGGAGAGCTACAAGTGTGGAATTATTCAAAAGTGCAGTGAATGAATGGAACAGAGACTTTGAATTTTGGTTTTCTGCAGTTTGTAGCAAACTCATGGAAAGCCATTCAATGGCTCTGAGACTGAAAGCAACAAACACTGAACACTGAACATGACGTCATAGCAGAAGACAAAATAGCTCCAATTGCATAAAAGGTCAAAGAGAACAGATTACGGTGATTCAGGCATAAGTATAGGAAAGCAAAAAATGATTTAGTGAAAAAGATTTGGAAGAGATGGGAAGAAGGCAAGAAGAAACAAGGACATCCTGCTAAGGGATGGACTGATTGCATGAGAGAGGACCTCTGACAGTCATGACTGTCAAAACAGGTAGGAGTATGGTATTAAAACATAGATAGTACAATTGTGTAAGTAAATTTAGCATAACAGTAGATGATTGAATAATCACTGCTGTAGAAACCTTAGCTCTATGGGTTACATCTTGTAGAAGACATAACAGCCAGCCAGCTTCCAGAGATTAAGTGCACCTTCCACATGCCCAAAGCACTGGCAGCTGGAGAAGAGCTAAAGAAAATCAGTGGTTTGGAGGCTTTCAGGCCAACTGAGAGAGGAATGCTAGAGCCCAGAAAAGGGTCAACACTATGCAAATAAAAATCAAAGTCCTCATCCTGGCAACAAAAGATATAAAAAATAAGGGGAATGTAGTGAGGATGCAGCTAATGCAACAGTGATTATTCAAACAAATACTGTTATGATAATTTTACTTACAGAACTGTACTATGCTCATCATTTGATCATTGCTGCAGTAGCCTTGGTTATATGGGTAGATTACCATACCTTATACTTATTGGAAGGAAAAAGGATGAGGTTCCAGGAGTCTCTGGAGAATGGTCTTAGCAAAGCCTGCTCTAGACCTGGAAAAGGAATCTAGCCTGTAGTGTTTAGGTTCATAGGTTGGTACTAGGCTATCAGCCCTAGGGCCTATACAAGCTAACAATTCCCTGGATATTTCTTCCCACACTATTTACTTCCATGGACCCCTGTCTAGCAGGGCAACTGACATGATCCCCGGAGTGAATTTCCAATCTCCCATCCAGTCATCAAGGTTCCTTTTAAAGAGGGCTAAGGAGGTGCTCTGCTTGACATGTATGGGCAGTCTATTCCACAGTATGGGGAGTCTCTGGGTCAGGAACCTATCCCTCCAGCATGTTTTGTTCATTGTGATGACAATGTTTAGATCCCTGGAGCATGTGGCTCTGAGGGATTTGGATTTCTTTAAGTGAAACATGTCCAAAGCATGCATAGGGAACCAAGCTGCTATTTCTAGAATACTTCTAAAGTCCATCCCTTTCCAAAAATCCATTAAGGAAGCCAAGGCTATGGTAGAGTGTGCCTTGATTCTGCCTCAAATGAACTTGTTAATAACAAAAGGTAATAGCATGTGACAACTATCTGGAAACTGCTTTGACACACGTAGTCCTTTTTTCTTACCTTCATAAGAAATGAGTAATTAATCAGGGTTTCTGAAGGTTTTAATTCTGTCATGATAATATCTGAGCTCAAATGGTGCCAGAGAAGGATGAAATTAAAGTATTGGAAACAGATGATTGAGACTGGGAAAACACTTGAATGGGAAGATATAAGATTGAAACTAATGTTATCACAGGGACTGGGGTGCTATTACCAGGACTTAGTGCATGAGCTTCAGTGAACATGTTACTTGAAGACAGATGCAATCACATTACCTGCAGTAATAAACTAGACAACAAAGTATGACAGGAAAGAGAATGAAAAAAGTTTAAATATTATTTATATCAGAAAATGAAGGATGGTGAAAGTCAAGATGCAGAAAAAAATAAGGAAAGAATGAGATAATATATTCAAAATTGAGTTGACAGAACAATAATGGAAGGAGATATGCGTAATTCCTGGAAAGGCCTTAAGGTTGTGTAAGTTTTGAATATTTGCATGGAAGTGCTTGCATAAATATTTTTATGTCCCAGTGAAGCTAGTAATAATGTTCTCTATGCAGTCTATGCACTGCTGGAGATGTTCAACAAACTGTGTAAGAGATTGGGAATGCATTTTTTGGGCATGTGAGGGACATACCTGGGCAAAAGAAACCATAGAGGCAATAGAAAAGGGTATTACTGAGAGTAAGATAGATATGAAAGTAGAAAATTATATGTTGGGTTACTGGCTGGACTCAGATCTCTCAGCTAACCAAAAGGAGTTATTAGTGATTGTAATACTGGTAACCAAAAAATCAACAATTAAACAAGCACAGAGACCTGAATGGTGCAATTTATTAAATTGAGAGAAGAAATCAGAAAAAAAGAAGAAGAGAAAGTATTAGAAGGGAAAAAGCAAAGATTTAATAGTAGATGGTTACCATGGTTAACATATCTTGAAGCAGTGTAACAGGGAACATACCTCTTATCTTACAGACAGAAAATTAGTTACCTCAATTTCTCGTTTTTCTGAATTCAGTAAGAATGAAATATAGCTCCCTAATCACTGAAGCCAGATTATTTATTATGCTTTACATACAATACACTCCAGCAGTTTATCGTATAATGATTAGTTATTGTAAATAGTTATCCATCCATACATCCACAAACCCTCTTTCCCATTCTTGCATATGGGGTTGGAGTGTCACTTCAACAGTGACTATCATCTAGAGCCAATGTTTACACCACCAAGTGTAAATAGTTATAGTATGGTGTTTTTTTGTAGATTTACAAAGGATTGTAAACATCGATCAATCATACAATCTTATAAATGTAAATGTTTTCCAACAAATAAGATCTGATTACAGTAAAGAGTTGCCTTTATTAATTATTATTCATCATAAAGTTAAAGTATAAGAGTGAACACCAGTTTTGTGTTGATGTCTAACTTGTAGTGGGTAAAGGGAGGGGTGGAAGAAAGAATATATTGATGGTAAATAAAGGCTCAGCTGCCAACATATAAAATGATGCAGAATGCATGAGGACTACATCAATTGTAACAGTAGTGAAAATAAAACTATTTATCAAAAAGAGATAATATCTGAGCTGTCTGTTCATTCAGATTATGAAAAATCCTTTCTCCTTCATTTTAAGATTCTGGAAAAAACAGAAATGGATAGCTTGGCTCAAAGCAAACTCAGATAGCACTTTATGCATAAAACAAGGATTAGTTCTCAAAAAAATCTTTGTGGAGAATGAGATAGGCATAAGAGCTTGCAACTCAGGCACTCTTCTTGTAGAAGTCAGAGCAGTCAGTAAAACTGTTTTCCATGTTAAAAACCTCATGTCAGCCTGATGGAATGGGTCAAATGGAGCAAGAGTTAGTTTTACCAAAATAAAGTTGAGATTCCAATAGGAAAACACCTGTTTTCTAGGAAGCTGGGTATGCAGAACCCCTTTAAAAACATTTTAACATGGTAATGCATTGAAAAGGGAGGATCCATTTGCAGACATGCTGAAATGGCTGACAAATTAACTTTAACAGAGGAGTAAGAAACTCCAGAGGATAATAGTGCATACATATATTGTAGGACCAGTGAAACACTAGTATTAAAATCTCCCTGGTTTTTCCCTTGGCACCCCAACTAAAAAATGTTATTCATTCAATAATATATGATTTGTTAGTAGCAGGTTTCTTTTCCTCCATTCATATCTGCTGCATGTCCTTAGAAAGCAAGTGCCTAAAAGGTATTACAACTCTATTATCCTAGCAGTTAGCTAAAGTTGTTTCAAGCTGAGATGTATCAAACAGACCCTTTTCTTGTGTGAGTAGAGCCATTCCATGAGGAAGCTTATGGTAATTGCCCTTGGCTATTTCTACATGAAAGGAGAACCACTGTTGGGTCAGAAGGGAGTTACCAAAATGATTTTTGAAGAGTCCTTAAAAATCTTCAGTTATAAGCTATAATAAAACATCCTACACTGCTAGAAGAAGAGGAGAATGACTTGGATCAGGAAATTCCAGTTGTAATAAATCATAATATTTTTCAAGGAGAGTGCAATATTATTGTATTCACATTGAAACAGCTGGTTCATTCTGGATATAGTTTCAGAAAAAGCAAATTCCTCTACATGACTATCAGAAGAAACACTCGGGTCAAAAGCAGTCATATGAGGAGAGAAAGCAAAAGTTTCCCCGTCACAATCATTTCCCAGTTCAATGTACTGGAAATCTCCAGAAAATGAAAAACACCTTTTCCTCTTACCAGTAACAATAGAATTAAAAGGGTCAAGAAAGTGAACTAAGCCCCAAACTAAGACCGATAAATCATTCATGTCAAAAGTAAAGGAGAAAGAGAAAGAGAAATGTTTGACTTTCTGCTTCTTTTTAACAGAAATTCCAGTAGAAGTAGACCGACTCCTATCAGACAAATCACCCCTTGGGCTAGGCAGACAGATGTCCCAGTCTGGCTAGGCAGAGTGGCACTCCCTGCTCCCTCCTCCTAGACAAACAAGAGCAGTTCTCCCTTGTCTGCCAAGGGCACTCCAGCAGCCACAGAGGACATGTCTAACGCTTGGTCCTTGATAGCTGAAGAGGTACTACACTAGAGGGTGCCAAGGTATAAGATGAATAGTCAAAGGAAGTAGAAATGGTCACAGTAGAGTCAGCCATCTGCAGCCAAGGCAACTTTGTGTTCTGCTAAATGGCAAAGGCTGTCTGGAATGGTTCTTCTTTTTGTGTCTGGAAGAAGGAAGAACTGGAGAACTGGTGAGCTGTCCCATAGTAAAGCAAAAAATGAAGCCCAAAGTCTGGGTAAGATTGATCTCAACTGTTGGTAAAACAGGTAAGTAATAAAAAAGTAGTTTTTCCCACCACAAACACTTACCTGAGCCTTCAAAATATGTTTAACAAAAGTTTTCAATAGAAAAGCAAAGAAACTGCATAGCTTTAACAACTGTTCTTTTTCCACAAAAGTAATATCACACTTCACTGTATAACGTGATTGATACTCAAGCAACAGTCCAATAAGACACCTTTTTTAAAATAATTAATTTCACAATAATTTTCTGTTAAAAATTATAAACGTTGAATTTTCCTCCCTGTAAGGAACTAATCTCCCCAGCAATGGACAAGTGCTAACCAACTACAATCCCTGAAATCTAGAAAAATGAACTCTCTTCTGTGTCAGGAAAGCTCTGAAGAGCTGGACCCCAAACCATTGAATTTATTCAGCTCTTCTCAAGCTGCCAAGAGCTTGAGTGCATGCAACATGCCCTTAAGATCGGGAAGCTGCCCGGCTGTTACACGCTGTGCAGGATGTAATCCGTATAGCTAAGGCTGCAGCAGTAGTGATTAAATGATGAAGATCCTGTGACACCCTCACTCAATGAATGAACCTACATTGCTTGTACCCAGCACATCTACCTGCTCATGCTTTTTTTCTCGTGTCATTAGTGTGCCAGCAGTGTCACTCTCTGAGCAGGATGCTCACATACCTCTGATACTGGCATGATCAGAAGCTGTGGTGCCTGTCCTCACTCTCCCATGGTTACATTTATGTTCTGGTGCTGAAACTTCACTGCAGTACTGAGGGGACTCTGCTCCTAAGATGTCATCCTTTGGATGAGATGTTAACTTGAGATCCCTTCAGCATGTGTTGCTATCACAGGTGGAGGTTAATGGCCTCATGACATATCACACAACAGAAGGGAAGCAGTTTAGAGAATTGATAAATAGTATGATAAAAGCAGGGGCAGTACTGGACAGATGAACCTCTGTAAATAAAACAACAATCCAAACAAAGGAAAAGATAGTGCTCTTGCTACTTCATATAGGGTCATATCAATCTTTAATGGTGACTACAAAATATTCATGCAGCTGTTAGCTAAATGTATCATCATGCAAATTCTGACCTTAACTGACCAGTCCAGGCAGAATTCATATTAAACAGAATGTATTTTTACAAACACAGTGAAAATTGCAACCCTTATAGTGGATGTTCACAGAATTGAAAATGAGCTGCTGGTCTGAAGTTTAGAAGATGCCCATTGGAAGGAAAAGGAGCGGCTGGTCTTAAGTCCTAATGAAAAAAGGATATTTGATTGTGTTGGATGAGAATACCTTTTTGGCATCTGGGTTTTCGAAAAGTAGCTTATAGAATTATTACAGGGAATTTATAAGGGCTCTATCTAGGGTGATGATTAAATTGGGATCATAGTCATGAGAGGAATTCCTCCTAAGGGAACAATACAGGGTTACCCCTTGTCCCCTTTGCTGTTTGTGCTACATCTAGAGACATTAGCAGAGATATTGTGTAACTCACCATGCATGCACTACCATATAGGTGTGAGGGAACAAACTGTATATGTCTTTATGAGAGAGATTTAACTTGACAGTCATGAGGAGAAAGTAAACATTTGCACCACACCACACTCATCACATAGTCTCACTAAATCTACACCACCAAAATCCACACACAGTAACACAAAAACATTCAAGGAGGCTCTCAATAATAATCTGTCTAAGCAACAGAGAACTCCAAAGCAGAAACGCAAGCAACCTCCATCCCCCAACACAACCCAAATGACACATAGCCCACAGACTCAGTGTGCCACTCAACCACAGCCAATAAGGCAAACCAACATACCCAACACACTAGTCATAGGTGACTCTATAGTCAGGCACACTGATGTCCCACTCACCAGGCTAGACAAGGAGAAGGTTACTGTCAGCTGCCTGTCGGGTGCCAGGATCCGCCACATAACCCATGCACTCAGGTCACTCCACACCAAGTAAAAATATGACTCTGTCATTGTCCATGTTGGTGTGAATGACCTGAGATGTACCTCCCTGGACTAAATGAAAAGAGACATGGAAGAGCTCTCCGATCTTGTAGCCCAGGCAGGTATGACCCTAGCACTGAGTAGCATTCTGCCATCGCCCAGAATGATACCGCAGTACAAGCACAAAATGATTGACTTCCACAATTGGTTAAGCTTCTGGTGTCATTCTAAGGGGATCCAGTATCTGTCTGCTTGGGATGACATGGTCGACAGACCACGATGCTGTGCCACAAATGGCCTGCACCTGTCACCCCTGGGATTCCAGATACTGGCTAAGGCTCTTACTGCCCCTATAGTGCCTTTTTTAGGCAGGGTTCAAATAACAAATTCACCACCATAACAGGAACAGGCAAATAAAAACTGAATGTAATGCTACTCAATGCTAGAAGTCTAAATCTCAAAATGCACTCACTCGAGGCACTCCTTAAAATGGAGAACATCGATATCTGTGCAGTGACTGAGACATGGTTCAAGGCTCCAGAGAGCACCTCTGCACTACCAGGCTATAACTTATACCACACGTTTCGGCCATGTAACCTGGACCGAAACACCAAAGGCGGAGGTGTGTCCATATTCATTAAGGATATCCACACCTCCAGGCTAGTTGCTCAGCATAATGCATCCGAGGTTACCCAAGTGCAACTAACTCTGGGCAAAACTGCAATCCAAATTGTAGCTTGCTACAGATCCCCCACCATGCCCCAGGATTCCCATTCCTCTTTTCTTGATGTACTGGAAAATATTAGGGTTCAACCAAACACCCTAATAATGGGTGACTTCAACTACTCCACCATTAACTGGGAAAACTCCTTACCTCAATGCTTTCTGGAATTCATAAACTCCAATGCCCTAGATCAACTTATCCACACTCCCACCAGGGGAAACAATATTTTAGACCTAGCCATTACCAACATGAGTGACCGGTGTTCCACACCTGAAGTCAACTCCTCGTTGGTCCAATCCAACCATAAGCTTATCACCCTTGATATCCACATCCCGTCCCCACCCCCCATTAAGGAAACCACAGTAAAAAATTTCTCCAAAGCCAACTTCATGCTTCTTAAGACAGAAGTGGTGAACTTCATGACACCCATGCAGATGGACAATACAGTTACAACTGCTGAATCCTACACAAATGCACTTTATAAGCACTTACACGAGTGCATGGATCGTGCTATCCCAAACAGAACCAAGATGCTATCCTCCAAAAAAAGGAAGCCAATCTGGTGGTCCCCTGCCATAAACAAACTGTACAACAGAAGGAAGAAACTGTTGCAAAAGAGAGTAAAATTCCATGAGTGGAGGAGCTCCCTGGTCAGCCTCAGTAAGAAGCTGAGATCCCTTATAAGATCCTCCAAAGCTAACTACGAAAACAAAATCACCACAATATCCAAGGACAACCACAAAGCATTCTATAGCTATGTCAAGCATCTAGACGGCAACACCAAGATCTGCTCTGAGTTACAGCACAAAGGCACGAAAATTGCAGAACCAACTGATATTGCCAACATCCTGGCAGATTGGTTCAGTGCTAACTTTGCCCCCCTCTCACCCCCTAAAGGGCCCATATCTATACAGTAAGAATGCAGAGTCCCTGTAATCACAACTATTCAGGTAAAAGCTGCACTCTCTAAAGCCAAAAACACAGCATCCATGGGACCGGACAACATCCCAGGCTGCGTTTTACATGAACTTCAGAACAAACTGGCTCCCCACTTAAGCACCATGTTCAATCATAGCCTCACATCAGGCTTTGTGCCCACTGAATGGCACACAGCAACAGTTATCCCACTCCACAAAGCGGGAGCCACCACTGATCCCGGGAACTATCGACCTATTAGCCTGACGAGCCTGGTCTGCAAGGCCATGGAACATATCATCATGGAACTCATAAACAAAGACATTGGTAACCTCCAAACTCTGGATCCCACCCAGTTCGGGTTTGTGAAAGGCAGATCATGCCTCCTGAACCTGATCAACTTCTTTGATGCAGTCACCAAAGCCGTGGATGAGGGTAAGGTGGTTCACACAGCCTATCTTGACCTCGCCAAGGCTTTCAACACCATTCCCCATTCTGGAATTATAGCTAAACTCACCAAACTAGGTTTAATTCCCTACGTCACAAGATGGGTTGCCAACTGGCTCACTGACAGAACCCACAATGTAAAAGTTGCAGACTCCAAATCTGACCTCAAGGCAGTGACAAGTGGAGTACCACAGGGTTCCGTTTTGGGACCTCTCCTGTTTGGTATCTATTTCTCTGAAGTACAGGCTAACACAGAAGGCTTCTGGCTGATAAAGTTCGCAGATGACTGCAAACTAGGAGCCATAGTCAAGTCCCCAAATGATGTGGACATCCTACAGAAGGGCCTCACTGAGACAGATGCCTGGTGTCAGAGCCATGGCCTCAAGCTCAATGCCAAAAAGTGCAGTGTCATCCCCTTTGGTAAAAACTCTGTACCCATGAACTACCACATAGGCAGCAATCTACTTAACACTGAATGCATGATAAGAGACCTGGGACCCAGGTGGACAGTAGTCACTCCTTTGATAGTCACATCGCCACAGTAGTCAGGAAGTCCTTCTACGTGGCACACCTCATCATAAAAGGGTTCTCATCCAGGAAAAAAAGAGGTCATTGTTCCGCTCTACTCATCACTTATTAGACTCATTATAGAGTACAACACCCCTTTTGAAATGTACCTCACAAGACACTTGCAGCAGCTGTAAAGGCCACAGAAGTACCTCACAAAGAGGATTACTGGCCTCAAACAAATGCCCTACACTGACCGCCTCAAAAAACTCCAGCTTTACTCCGTAGCATATCGCCTACTCAGAGGTGATCTCTGCCTAACATATAAAGCTATGTCAAACCCAGAGCTGTTGGACATGCTACACCTAAAGAAATCCCAATCCCTCCAAGCTATACGCTCTAGGGACCTAAACCTTGTCACCACAATAAACAGGACACACTGGAGGGATAGATTCCTGTCCCAGAGACTTCCTATACTCTGGAACAAGCTACCCATCTATGTCAAGCAAAGTTCTTCATTAGCACTCTTCAAGAAAAATCTTGATGAGTGGATGGGAAATAGGAAATACACCCCGGGGATCACTTCTGTGTCTCTGCTGGACAGTGGCACAGAAAAATAACTTTCTTGGGTGGCATAAGTTATGGTACCTTGCTGGCTAGGCTTACGTAGGCCCTTGGGCCAATAGACTAGTACCTACCTATGAGCCTATGTTGTGCACCTGATTCTAGTATTGGCAATGTTTTCAGGAATTACTTTCAGAATACATGATAAACAAGAGGAAAAAAAGGTTATATGGGTGAATTATGACCCTTCAATTCACATTTTAGGAGATACTCATATATGTGAGGGGGATCTACAATATTTGACAGTCTTCCTGACTCTGTGCAGGAGTCAGTTTCACTAAGTTTTGATAATTTGCTATTATTCATATCTTTACAAATGAAAGTTAATCTTGCTAGACTTTATAGAAAGGCTAAAAGCAGTCAGGTTGTGTGTAGTACCCCTGTTAAAATATGCTCAGCAGAGACTGTCTTTGTTTGAGCTTAAACATATTTAAGGAAGGTATAGAAGTTACCTCAAGACTTAATGTGAGATGGGAAGAAGCCCTGCCTAACCTAGGATATCCTAACCCTCCCAGCACATATGAGAGGCTTAGGCACCCTAGATTCTAAAAAATATACCTGAGCCATTCAGTTAAAAGTGATATGTACACTGAAAAAGAAGGATATTCAGGCTAATACAAACTCCCAGTAAGCCACATGAATGGACCCACCTGAGATGACTGCCACATTCACCCCTAATTTTTACCTGCATCTAAATAGCTGCATAGAAAACAATCTGTATCTGTCCACTGTAAATATGATGGTTAATCAAAGAAAAATCCTTTAAGGTAGAACTCCCATATTAGTAAATGTATAACAAAGGATGGAAAATAATGAAAAATTGTTAGAAATTCCCATCCCCTACCTTATGACCACACTGGAATGTGCCAGTAATGAACTAAAGAGCACTATTAGAACATGTAAAGCAGACTATGAAATTGAGGTTGCTACAAATGTAATACTAACTGTTCCCCACCTACCCATAATGTTGCACCCACTATCTCCGAAAATTTAGTTTCCCCTGTAATCACACTGGAATAAGTCTTAGAATTCCTGTCAAATGCTAAGCATATTATTTCAATGTGACCATATAATATACCAGGTTGCATTCTCATCAGTGTTAAGTATGCACCACCCAAGTCAACTGCTCACCTTCAACCTATCCACAGGGTTTCCACTTTATGCTTGAAGAACAGCCACTGTGACTCCTTTACACAAGGATGGCATCTCTACATACCAAGGTAATTATAATCCCATTATCCTTACCAGCCCTGTATGCAAAGCCTTGGAGTGTATCAAAGCAGAACTTTTTTATGCAGGTATAGGTAACTTAACTGATCCACCCCCAACAGTTTGATTTTGTGAAGGGCAGCTTCTATCTCCTGAACCTGGTAAACATCTTTGAAAAGGTTACAGAGGCAGTGATCGGTGGTCAGTCTATGCAAAATAAATATCTTGACCTAGCTAATGACTTTGACAATATCCCCCTGCCGGTATTATTGAAAAATTAGACAAACTTAATGTAACCCCTGCAGTGTGTGCAGGATTGAAAACTAGCTGTCTAACAGACCCAAGTACTGAAAGTTGTTTGTGGCCTCTCTGAATGTAAAATTGTAACTAGTGGGATACCACAGAGATTAGTATTGGCCCTCTTCTGTTTGGCATTTAGTTTACAAACATCTAAGCCAATTGTGACTGGCCAAGTTTGCTGATGACTGCAGGCTGTGCACTGTTATCTGCTCATCCATTAATACTAAACTGCTCAAAAAAGGCTGAAATATGCACATAACTGGTGCACTGAGCCTCACGCTAAATGCAAAAAAGTGTAACAGTATTTAACAAAAAAGATATTCTCGTTTCATATGTTTTAAGTGACACTCATCATCAACCAGACATGGTCATAAGTGACCTGAGTGCTTATGTACTTATATACTCTTTTTCATTCAATCACCATGCCCCCTCCAGTCATACAGGGTGTACCACATGTAATTATCAGCTGTTGTAGATGTGAAGATGGAGATATGGGTGATTGGGTTTTCTGAGTATTTTTGACCTGTCAAAGCTGAATACATTTAAAAAAGACATTAAGGAAAGGGTGTAGGAAGGGGGTCTGAGTCTGAACCCATAACTCTTTATGATGCCACTACATAGGATATGAGTGGAAGAATGTTTGTATTAGGCACTCCTGAGTGTGCTTATGCTAGTAAGCAAGAAGGCCATGACAAAGAGGTACCCTCAGGGGATGAAGTAAAAAATTGATGAAGGTTTACTTGCAAGAACTGGAAGTGGTCAGGGAGAAGGGTAAATTAAAACTAACAAATAAATTGACCACATGGGTTTTAGCAGTGCAGAAAATAATCTAACAGTATAAAGGATGAAATTTAAAAGTGGGTATCAGCCTGGATAAAGGGAAACGGTTACAGTTTTGGTACACAAACAATGATGTGTAATTTAACAATGGTTCCACCTTTCCCAGTCAGTTACAGTCAATCTACTGAAGGCATTTATACAGAATGTCATTTGGTACAATAAAACTAACCGCCCCTCCCAAAAAAACCTTTGACAGTCTTTGACTTTGTACTTTATACAACCTCAGAACAGTGGCATACCTAGGAGAGGGTGAGGGGTGTCAGGAAGCATAATTGGAAGATTGTGATTGGTCTGTAGTCCATCATTTGTACTTAGCAGACTTTTATTTATTTATTTTTTTTGCTCCTCAAGTTAAAGTTGATGGGGGCACCCACAAATAAGAGACAACAACAGGCACAAGGATATCTAGTTACACTTCTGCCTCAGAGTTGGTATATATAAGTTATGGGGTATGGAGTTTGTGGGGTCCCTCTCCATATGAGTCAATGGTGGGGCTTTCTCCCCGTAAAATCCTTTTTGTTGAAATTGCTGAAAGTGGTTTTCTACATTTTCCCTACCAAACTGCACGCGATATAAATATCTTTGATGAGGAGGTATGACTCTCATTCCAGCATTCCATAACACTGTAAGGCAAAGAAGTATTTATGTGATCTTTGTCTTGTCTTTTGATACTTTTTGTCCTTATTTTAAAATTGTTTGTTTTTTAAAGGTGAATGTTAATAAAGTCTGTTTCTTTAAAAACTGTAGAAATATTTTTTATTAAAATTATCAAATTAAAATATACAATTACAACTCAATTTTCCAGAAGTAGATGAAAACAACAGAAAAAAACATGAATAACCCTGTACCAAAATTATGGTGTAAAATATTCCAATCCTACTTATTTCTTCTTTCACAAAAAAATCTGTTTTGACTCGTAGCCTTATTTATATTCCAGATTTTGTTAAATCTCAAGACAACTTTTTATCTGTAACACCTCTAAGCAGCAAACAATATTTTTTTCTAAACATAGAACATATCTAGAACAAATCATTTGCAAACTGAGTAAGTACTCATTCTACTAAGTAGCTTGTGTATACTGTGGATAGGTATGGCTAAATATCACTGCATTTCTCTGACAGCTGCAGTTGAGTGGGCTGTGAACCAGCAAGCCCATGATGCTAGGCTGCAAAGGCTGCATTGCGAGGCAGATTAGTAATCAGTCTGCATGTACTGTCATAACAAATAAATATAAGAGCCTTAGAAAGTGTTGTACCAGTAGGAATAAATGTGTAATAGTCTGTGAATAAAGGTATAACCCCTGGAGTGCATCTGTTTACGCTTCTCTCATATTTTGGCGATCTGTTCCATACTATAAATAGTAATGTTGTATCTTAAGCAGTGTCACCCACACCGTGATATGCAGATAAAATGGGCATGAAGTCCTGCATAACAATGTTGGAAGTGCCCGGAGGTCAGTTATATTGTACAAGTTAAGGAAACTTAGATAGAAAACAGTTGAAAGCTTTACATCAATTCCCTGATAGCACAGTGTGCTGTGATGTTAGCGATAATATTTTGTCACACACAGCAGGAGTTTGAATCCTGGGAGTGCTACTAAGTTGTATGCATAATCATACCCCACAACTGTACAGATTGTGATACAATGTTCAGATAGAAAGCTGTATGCATACTTACACCCAACAACAGTACAGAATTTGCTAGAATGTTCAAAAATGCAAGTTTTATGCATATTCATACCCCACAACTGTTCCAATCTGTTCAGCATGTCCAGATAAATGGCCCATATCACCAGCTTGGTACCCTGTTTCCCTGAAAATCCAGCAAGATGTTCCAAGAATGCTAGGCAGCTGTCAATGACATAACTGATATCCAAACGTGTACATAGTCAGAGAATGTATATGGAAACAAACCTGGCATTCTAGCACCTCACCCAAAGTGTATGACAGCAATTCTCAACATATGTTGCATTAACACCTACAGCCTGTCACTCCTGTATGTAAGACGCAGGTCACATATATAATAACTTATAAACATACCAGTGTACAATATAAGGCCATTGTGTAGTGTAATAATACACATAAGGGAAAGACCACTGCAGTGACTAAGAATGTTGTGAAAACTACAAGGATATATTAGTTGTTAACTGAAGTCTCTCTCTCACCCCTACCATATGTGCATAATAACCCAATGACACTCCTCAACTGGTATGTGTACACTCCACACTTTTGTTGGGACATATGTCCTAATGGTGTATAAATATTCACATTTGTTTCTATGCATGTGCCATGTGAAAATACACCCATATAGGTGGCCTGTTGCCATAAATGAAACCTGCATGCACCTGTACTGGACACTGTTGTTCCATATATGCATGTGTTCTGCTTGCTCTGCAACTGTGTTAAATCTGGTGTGTTGGGTTAATGGGAATACCTATGCATGCTGTTATAACTAATCCTGAATGCTGTTGACTGTTACTAACCCATATCTGTCATAAACCTGTGACAACACAGCTTGTATTGGAAGGCCGGTCCCAGTGGACCCACCTGTCCCATCTCAGCTGGCCAAGGCACCAGGCACCAGCACATCTGGGGCCCAGCCTGGGACCTCCTCCTCCGTGGGCCCTGCACCACCTTTGGGTGGAACTGCTGCAGGGGATAGGGCTCGCCCCACCCTCAAAGCGGGCATGGAGGGGAACCTGTTACCCGTCAACAGGTCTGGGCCGTGATGTGTAAGGAGCTCGATCTGGTGTAGTGAGAGTGGCTATGCCAGCTTGAGAGCCAAGTGGCACTATTAGAGGGTGAGCCTGCCCCTCCTACACAGCCCCCAGCACAGCCACCTTCGGGGCCATGAAGGTGCAGTGGTGACTGCCCATGGGTGTGGTCCTCAGTCCCACTTTTTCCAGCTGGGGGCTCATGGGCTTGTGACTTCCAAACACCCCGCCCCTTCCAAGGTGTTTACCCCTCACATGTGTTATATACTGGCACTGTATGCATCTTGTGTGTCTTGTCTGTTAACCTACTCAACCTACCTCCCCAAATATACCTACTACCCCTCCCCAACATCTCACTCACACCTAAAAAAGAAAAAAAAGGCAATCTGGTCCCACAAAAAAATCATGCCCCACACATAGCTGTCCATTTCGCACGTGTCCACTGGACACATGTAATCTGGTTTAATTGGCATCACAATGAATATATGTCATCCTCACCCCTCTCCCAGGGGTTTGAGGGTCCAAATGTACCTGCAAATATAGTGTATATGCACAGCTGTTGCTGTAGAAGAAATGGACAGCTATGGACCTTTCCTGTACCCTTCCTGCACATGCCTAACACATGCCTAGCTATTTTCCCTACTGTCTTTCCCTCTTTGTGCCCCATTTTTCACCACTGTCCTATCAACCCCCTTTTTTTCTTTTAAAGGAATTAGCGCTGGGGTAAGCAGCAGTAGGCACCGTTAAGCGGGTTTGCGTGGGTTTGCATGGGGGTAAGCTATGCCTACACAAGTTGAGAAATTTGAAGCTAACTGACTGTAAGAAAACATATGCAGTGGTTGGCAATGCTTACCATCACGCAACCTCATGCAAACCCACTTGCAACTGCTTAAAAGTGCCTTAATCACTCTGTAGCCAACATCTCTTGTTCTGCCCAGCAACAAAATAAACTGCCTCTGCAAAGCTCAAACCTGAAACCCTGCACTCCATACACAAAGTCATTCACCACTAACCATGGCAGCTATACATAACCTGAAGTGTTCACAAACATATCACGCTGCACAATCGGTCAACAGTACAGGAAATGTATTATTATCACACCACATAACCTGTTAATGCAAGAAGTCTGGGCAAAGTATAACACACTGTGGGTGCAAATAGAGATATATGTCAACCAACGTTCTGATACACTTAAAATGTTGCTAGTTACACAGTTATATGTATTAGAACACATATGTAGAAGGAGATGAAGTCTGAAACACAAAAGTGTTGCCGCTAGTTACTGACTTCAATGCTGCGATCATCCATGACAATTGCCAAGTGAATGAGGAACAGGCCAAAATATGAGCCGACCATGCATGGACAAATGGACAGATATATATCTGTAAATGTAGACAGACAGACAGCTATATGTAGATATATATATTAATGTATGACTCACAAATAATCATATAACATCAATGGCATACAGATACGTACATATGTTCATATGTATGTATATATATGTGTATATATATATATATATATACAGATGTATATATCTATATATATATATATATATATATATATATATATATATATATATATATAGATATAGATATATATAGATATATATAGATATATAGATAGATATAGCCATATGAGATATATATAGGTACATACACATATACACGCACAAAAGGTATCAGTAGCCATACATATGTAGAAGTAGTGTGAAAGTACTGGGTGCAAAGTATATCCCTCAGCCACAAGCCCTTCAACTGGCACCTGTGAAATGTGTAGTGTGACAACCATTCCCACAAATGAGAATACTGACATTAAACATATACCCACCCACAATTCAAAGGACATGACACGACATACAGGTATGCATACACAGATAACCTTTATGTGTGTACTATACAATATTGTCTGCCAGTAATTACACCACATAAGGTTTGAAATATGTAATCAGTGATGAATGCAAGGCCCACACAAAACAGTAGATGTAAGCAATGTGTATATATACCATACTATGCTGTCCAGGCCAAGGCCTTCAATTAGTACAACAGTAGAAACAGGATTTGCCTTCAGGATACGTAACAATCAACAATTACAGATCTAGTTCAGCAGCCTCCAATTACACCCTGTAGTCAAGCCCTAGGGGGAAAAGTAGCACTTGTGTTAATGTCACAGTATCTTGTACATAACATTGCTTAATCTAACATCTCACTATCACACTGAATGACCCTCATCTTAACAGTTATATCTCTGAAAAGGTGTCACAGCCTAGGTTAATGGCCTAGAACCCCCCCATTAAAGGATGTACAAGGCCAAGGAACACTGTGTACCACACACTTACCTCTGGAATGTACAACGGCACATATATACTCTTCAGCTGTTGCCCCCATATATATGGACCTGGCCCAACAGTTGGTGTGGGAGTCCATGACATGACTGGGATAATAGCAGTAATGCTAGTGGTAAATAATGATAGGCCATTACCTAACAACCCTTCCTGCACCACAGCAGGACAAAGACTGGCATATATGTGGAGGACAGAGGCAGGAACATAGGGCTATATTTTCATTATTGCTGTTACACACCCTGGAAATTGCTGGTGGTACAGGATTTGTTGCAGCATACCTTTATGCAGGGATATGACATTGAAATATAAATGGATGTAGCCATGTACTGACAGCACTCAACAGACAGAATGCCAAAGATATATCTGGGACAATACCTGTGTGGTGCACAGACAAAACCTAACAGCCAATCCCCCTGGTATCATGCGGATATGCCCACAGTTGATAGCTAAGCAGACAGACAACATTCCATGAAAAAGTACCATGTACACACAAACCCTGTAAGAACAGCAAGATACATTGCACACAACAACACTACTCACACTGTCTGTAGGTCTGGAACCTTACCCAAATGTGGATTTGGCCTGTGTCTGCAGGTTCTACTGTAAGAGGTATTGCTACCTACTGTCTATAACACTGATGTCCACACACAGGAAGGATGTCATCCATACTGTAAAGGTGAAGGGACAACGCCCACAGAAGGCAGCACTTTATAGTAAAGGGTTGCCATGACAGTGGTTATCTGAAGTGCTACACAGCAGGCTGCATGCAGTTAACAACTGGTGGACACTGACTGGTGCAGAGGCCACCACCTGATCATGTGCAATACCAACAAAAGCATGCTGCAATCTATTCAAACCAGCTCAATCACTCTACTGGAGTGACTAAGAGAGAGAGAGAAAGAGAGAGTAAAAAATAAATAAAAAAAGTTCAAGAAAGTTTACAAGGCTCAGGGTTGTGTTACAGTGGAAACAACATAACAGGTATGTGAAACAGATATGCATTTACTGGCATGTAGTATATGAAATAGAATAATAGGAGGTATACTGTGAAAAGATGTATATGTGCCATCAGTACTTGTTCCTGTAATGATGTTGTGCTCAACAACTGCACAGGACAGTAATGTCAGTCCCTGTGGGCAGTGGGACATACCTGCCAAATGTGCAGACCAGCAGTGAATGGCAAAGATGTGATCCATGATATCTGTGTTCTGTAAATTACTATGGCCAACAGCTGGTGGGGGTATTAATACTGCCATGATAGACACATGGGTGAGAGACCACACCACCTGCAGGACAGTCATGTTAAAGTGTAGCATTGCATGCCCATCTGCCATAGCAGTATAATATGCTTATCTAATGTTTGTCACCATATATACCCCCGTAATGTTAGTCTGTGTTCACATGTGACACCTGCCTGTGTTGCAGCAAGGCCGAACAGTTCAGCTGTGAAGTAAAGAGGGTACATGAGTGTGGTCCAGATGTTCGTATGCACCCCACATACAGATACATATATGTGTGATACATATTTACAGCTGTTTATGTGTACAGAACCTCGGACAGTTATACATTCATACAGGTATATAAACACAAAATTATATCTACTCATATATGCACATATGTATATATACATACACAAATATAAATATATATATATATATATATATATATATATATATATATATATATATATATATATATGGATCATCTTCATTTCGTCGACAGTTCATTTCACTGACACTCAACTCCTATTCCCCACTGTAGAGTGATCCTGGAGTTATAATATATAGTAAGGGGGTGTGGGGGGGCACAGCTCCCCACAATGGGGGGTGTGCATACTGGGGTTCTATAATTTTTTTTTGGTAATAGTTATTCATTGCACTTGTAAGAATGCACACACACACACACACACACACACACACACACACACACACACACACACACACACACTATCCACCACACAAACACACACAATCACTCTACTACATGCAAGCCCCCCCTGCACCCCCCCATGTGGGCGGCTGCGCCCCCAACACCCCCTCCTACTTAAATATTCTCACTCTGAGGTCGCACTACATACAAACACACACAAAACACTACCACACAAGCTACTTTCTCTTCGCACACACACATCACAGCAACAAAACACAGTGACACACACCACAGCCCCTACCCAAACTCCTTAACACACACACACATACTTACCGGAATACATGACCATAGCGAAACTTTAGAAGCGTGAAATTCAAATCATCCGGTATTCGAGGTTTTAAATTTCTAGCTTCGAAACTTTCTCTGTTATGTGGATTTGGCTTCTTGGGCTCAAAATACTGAAATTCGAGATTTCAGTATTTCGAGCTTCTGAACAGAACCCATATATATACATATATATATATATATATATATATATATATATATATATATATATGTATATGTCAACAATAAATCCACGTAAAGCCCAACGGAACCAAAGCAACAGCAATAGGCACCAACTAGATATAATAAACGATCACTGTAGCCGTTTTGAGCAAAATAAAACAAACATTTAATGACACAGAATCACTCCATAGAACGTAAGCGCTTTCACGGTTTCAAACCGCTTCTTCAGACGTAACTAATTCAATTAACAATAGACCCTTATATAGAAAATTCAAAAAGCTCAAATTGATTAATTAATGTATTCATTTAAAGCGCCAATGTTTAAAACAAAACAAAACATTAACCTATCCATTGCATACAAAACTTCACTAAATGTACAAAATCAGTTAATAAAATACATTCCTACCTACTAAATAACAATACTAAATGAGATTAAAACCAATGTATAAATATAAAAATACATATATGTGACATACCTCATCGTTTGTTTTATTTTGCTCAAAATGGCTACAGTGATCGTTTATTATATCCAGTTGGTGCCTATTGCTGTTGCATTGGTTCCGTTGGGCTTTACATGGATTTATTGTTGACATATTTCTTGGGCTGCTACTGGTTTGTGAGACTTTGCAATATATATATATATATATATATATATATATATATATATATATATATATATATATGTCAATATATTTCCCCTGTCACGACATGTGTGAGAGAATATCACACATCAATACACAACATACCTACACACCAGTACATGGCTGCAAGATGGAGTTTGGAATGTGGTGTGTAACCCATGTTGGGAACACATTGCAATTGTATGAGATGTTGGGATATATATGCTGGAGAAGGGTATTAGGCACATATTAGTATGTTGGTCTGAATGGGTGACAAATAAGACAGCATACAGGGCTGGTGTATGACACATGTGGTGGTTAAACACTGTGGATGGGTAGCTACATTTGGAATGTGGAGGCCATTGAGCCCCCACATGGGAACAAAGGGAACATGGTGCCCACCCATGGATAGTCACGGCAGCATCTACATGGGCATAAAGGTGCCAGGGCTGTGCGCTGGGCAGGAGGGACAAGCATGTTGAACCTTGTGTATGTGTACTGCATGCCTCCAGGTGATGTAGAACATACCCCATGTCTCTGTGCAGCTCCCTATGCACAATACCCACAACTTAACTGGGTGACAGACACATGTCTGTGTGTGCTCCATGGGGGGGCACCATCCCCTGAGGTGGTTCCACATGAAGGCAGTGATGGAACAGTAGATAATGAGGTACCATGGTGGGTCATGGATGTAATGTGGACTGGTAACGTGCACATTAGGTTGGAGTGGTGTTTCTGCTGGCAAATAACCCCTACACATACTGGTGTGCAACTGTCATGGAACATATGTGGGCTGTAATAGTCCACACAATCCCAGAACATGTCCAACAGCATGCATAGATATCCCCAATACCACAGAATTGCAGATGTGTAGCAATCACATAGCAGGCCTACCACATGCATATGTGGAAACATAGTGGCAATGACAATGGCATGCAGGTGAAATACCCTGCAACAGCCCTGCAACTCTAGTGTCCCCACAGGGAGCATGTCTATAACCACATAGCAGAAAGTGTTGTACAATACAATATACGGCCCAATGGTGCACATACCGCACACATACCACTAGCATAGTGTGAACATTATGTTGGAGCTGATATGGTGGCGGGAGACTAATATGTGTATTGTATTATGGTAAACTTGACATATGAGTTGCTCAGACATATTTCCATCATTATGTCTTTCAGGGAATGGCACACCCAAGGAATCCGACCTACAGTACCGCTGAGAAGGAGATTATAATCGCCAGCATCATCCACAACTATTAGCTGTTGTTCTCACGGACAAGCCTGGACCAGCAGGAGAGAACAGCCATGTGGACTGATGTGGTCCGCAGGTTGAATGAGGTGGGGATGCACAGCCGTACCTATGAGCAGGTCCGCCACCATTGTAGTGACCTGCTCCAGCAAGTACGTTGTCATGCCGCTGCCGTGCGGTGTGACCACCTTGCAATGGAGGGCCATAACATCCATCCCTCCCTCACCTGAGTGGAGGAGCTGCCCATCAGCCTGGTAGCACCTGCCCACCTGCAAGAGCTACAGATTTATACAGTCATGGAGGTGGGTGCTACTCACACACCAGACATCGAGCATGCAGGTAAGGTTCCAGGGCATATAAGTAGACTACTGTAGTGTATGCATCTGTACACATAGACCATGCATATGTGAGATGTGGGGTATGTTGTTGTGTAGTATCGATAAGCTGCAATGCATAAGCTGTAGTACTGTGGACTTCAGCTGTTGTTGTACTGCAATATTGCAGTCACCCTGTAGCAATACAACAGCTGTGGTCACTGACATCAACTCTATCCCATCTCAATGTGGGTACCGCTGGCATACCAGCAAGGCAGCGGCTGGATGCTGGTGAGTATGGTTTAAGGTTATGCTTGGCAATTCACTGTGCATGTCATAGCTAAGGTGTAGGCCATGTACACATCTAACACACCTACCCATAATGCATACTGTACATGTGCACTGACACAGCACACACCTCACTAACGGGATTACCAGCCTCAAACACATGCAATACACAGTCCATCTCAGACAACTGTGGCTACACTCCAGTGCACATTGCCCAGGCACAGCTGACATCTGCCCAACATACACAGCTATGTCATACACAGAGCAGTTGAACATGCTACATATAATGACATCCCACTCCCTCTGCTAACAGATGCTCCAGGGTCCTAAACCTCATCAACACATTACACAGAACATACTGGAGGGATAGGGCCCTGTCCTGGGAAATCCCTACACTCTGGAACAGACTACCCATACATGTCAGGCAATGCTACTCATTGGCCCTCTTTACAGAAACATTTGGCAACTGGATGGGAAATGGGGAATTCACCCTGGGTAGCATGTCTGTGCCATAGCCTGATGGGGCACAGGGGAATAACATTAGTGAGTGGTGCATGGCTGGGAACCCCTGTGGCTAGGCGTATGTAGGCCCCAGGACTAATAGACCAGTACTCACCTATGAACCTATGTGTACAACAGGCAACATCAGCCAGGGCTCAATCATGGTCAATAATGGTCTCTACACTCACCATAGGTACAGTACATTGTGTCTGTGGTTAGTCTAATGGTAGTCTACCACTCATACATGCACCACTGATGATGACATTTGAATACACATCAAGCATTCACTAAACACGTGTCCACATGTGATCCAGGAATACACAGAGGCTGTGAGCAGCAGGGGAAACACAACTAATGCACAGAGACACATCCTGCAATGGTGTGTAGACCCATGAGGTATGGTGCACAGTACATGCCAGGGTGCTGAACACATGCACAGCAATGCTATAGACATGGGTGCAGTGAGTTCCAGGGGGAGGGCCATCACCTACAAACAGAAGCCATGCATCACAGCCATGTATAATGTTGGTAACGGGGATTGACTACAGTTGCACTGCATGCTGTTGAGCCCCAAATGTCCTGCATGCTGACATGTGTGTAATTATAGGTATGTGTGTGATATTGTTCTGCACCATCGCCTGCTATTGTGTGTGTTATGGGGTTGTGGGAGCTGTCTGTAGGTGATGTCTGGTGGAGTGTATGGGTTGCCATGTATGTCGACTGCATGTGTGTATGTCTGTGTGTGTGTGGCCATGTCTGCACACATGTGTGTGTGTGTGTGTGTGTGTGTGTGTGTGTGTGTGTGTGTGTGTGTGTGTGTGTGTGTGTGTACTGTTTAGCGGTGTTGTACAGGTCATACAGTCTGTTCCCTGTTTTCCCCTCACAGGTGGTGAAGTGGGGCTGGTTCCCCCCGCAGGGAATCGGATGTCACTGATACAGACAGTGGCCATGAAGACAGGTGTGTTGAGGCACAGAAGGGTCATCAGGGGCTGTTCTGGGCCACCAATTGACAACCCACATGTATCTACACCATCCACGCACACAGCCACACTGCCTCTACACACCTCATCACCATTGGCCTTAGCTGAGGGACAGCCTACGGTTGGCATTCGCCAGGACAGTGTGGTATCTATGGCACGTGTGTCAGGACACAGCAGCCACAGCCAGATATTTGGTGGAGTATCACATAGGCAGATGTGTAGGGGTGTTCATCGGAGAACTGCTAGTCATCATGCCTCTGGCAGACGTGCCACATCTATTTCAAACACACGCATGTTCTAGACTGTCATGGAGGCACAGGCATGAATGGAAAGGGGCACCAGGCAGGGTCTTAGGGTGCAGAGGGCTCATCACACCTCTGTAACTGACAGCATCTGTGACCTAGCAGGTGCCATCCCTAATTACACCGAGGTCATGGATAGACGGTGGGGTGAGACATTGGATCTCATCCACAATGTCATGTCCATGAGTCAGGACAGGGCGGGATGGTTGAGATGGCCATGTGGATGTATGCCAGCAACACCAGCAGCTGGAGGTCACCGTGGACATCCAACCAGTCACAGCCACTCCCGTAGTGGCAGTACCAGCCCCAGCACTGTGGGGGGGGGGCTGTCCACAGGCCATCATAGATGACCACGTGCACATGGCCCTGGCCAGTCCCAGGAGGGACCTGGATCCAGTGGACGTCTGTCAAACTCGGGGGACAGTACTCGGTCTGGCTTTGTACCTGATATTGCCTGTAGCACCCCTGCCAGGCACAGGTCCTGTGTCCATAACCGGAGATGGTGAACTACAAACCCTGCCAGTACAATCTGCAGCTGTCCCACAATTCGTGGTATAGGGCAGCCACATGCAGGAACTGTGTGCATGAAGACACACACACATAAACAATGAACCTAGGGCAATCACATACCTGCACACACAACATCACCAGTGGCCCATATCAATACTCAGCCCCCTCACATACACACACATGTTGTCAATTGTACGGCTCAGCCTAGGCCTCTGGCAAACCAACAACACACCCTGTGCATATGATGATACCTGTGCCACTCCCTGACATCCATAACATTAATGCAAAGACAGGCTAACATGGTGCTGATGCACAGAGTGACTGTACAACAGTGTAGCAATGGAATGATGTGTAGCATGTTGTCAGCAGTAAAGTGAAATGCTAACATCTTGGAAGGTGTAGCTGTGCAGCCATGATGCATCATAGCTGTAATTAACAATGTTGTATTGTTGTCACCAGTATCTGTTCTGATTGTGTTGTGTTTGTCCATGTGTCACATGGCTGATGGGTGTAGTGGTGTCAGCAGGCCTTCTACAGTGGACACCAGTAAGTGTAGTCAGTGGTACACATGCCATGGCTGGGTACAACACACAATGTCTTTGGTTTGGATGCAGTACAGGTACAAGACTGTACACATGGAGGTATGTCCCCATGCAGGTAACACATATGTTGCACATGTAATCCCACAAGACAGGACAGGCACAATGACACAGTGCTATATATGCAGTCTGCAATGTGGATAACATTGAACATGCTAACAACAGGGTGTATGTCCCTCTCCCTACTCTACTACGATCCTCACCTAAGTAACATGTGTGTGCCAAAGCCAGTGGCATAGCCCTAACCTTAGGAGGTTGTGAGGCGCTCAACTACTGTAAATGGTGTAAACAACAACTAACAACCTGATTACATACACTGTACAGTATTACAGACAGCCATGTGGGGGGATAGATGCAACAGTAACTGCAATAATGGCATTTGTGTCCACAACAGCCACACCCAGTGAGTTATAGCAACCCCAGTAGTGCTGCACACCTGAACAGTGTGGAGGAGGGCATTGACACATCTATGACCTGTGAAGGACTGTATGTCCATGGGATGGCACCTGTGTTATGTTGGCATATGCCAAGCAGTCCTGGTGGAAACATATTCTGTGACTGGAGATAGATCCCATAACAGCTACACACATTCCTACAAGTGGGATGGTGTACAAAAGCCTGCTATGATCTACATAGGCATTGTGCACCTCCTAACCCTCATCTACACCTGTCATGTTTGGGTAAATGAGGTATACCAGGTTCAGGTTGTATTTCCCTGCCTTTGACAAGTCCAACATTAGTGGGGTCCCATGTGTTCAGATTACCAGTGACATTGGCCATGGGTTCACTGTTGATATGTTCCATGTCCCTGCAGACCAAGGTCATCAGGCTACTGGGTGGTAGTTCTCAGCTGACATGGTGGGTTTGTGGTTGTCCCTGCCAACATTGGTGAATCTACTGTCAGGTGTAGGGCTATTGGATCATATGAGGGATCCCAGCTACTTACTGCACCTGCCCAGGGGGTTCCCCCAAGCATGACACGTCACTTGACTGTACTGCATGATATATTAGTAATGCCAGCCTTACATCCTACAGGTGGGATGGAGTACTGTTAACATGTACTGCCCTTGTCGTGTAGGGTCCTGCTTATGGGATCTGCTAAGGTTGGTATTGTATTGCAGGCCAGACTATTTGGCTTGGGGGGGTACCTATCCAGCCAGATGTATGTTGTTTGGGTCTCTCAAACAACCCATCAGTGGTGCATGTGGGCATATATGTTGTGGTTACATTCCCAGTTCCATCTACAAATGTATGTCCATATATACCTATATTGATATATATGTGTTCACCTTTGACAGGGAGACGATCATTCCTTTGAACGGCCCTTTCTGCAAACCGAAAGGACTAACCTGTCATTTCTTACTGCACCACAGTTAAAAACACTGCAGTTCTAAAGGCACCTTCACTGACTCTCGAACTGTAAGTTGGAATACATATCGTAATGCCAGGAAGCATGACTCCCTGCACCCCTCCTCTGGGGGGCTGGGCCCCCCACAAACCCCCTACTGTGATATACGAACTCCTAGTGTGCACTACAGTGGGGACAGGCAATTTTCCCCCATCCCCACTATATTGGCATCTGCAACCAAATTGCCTAATCTGCAATGAGCGAATGCATAGTGACATTCGCTCATTGCACATTCGATGCATGTATTGCAAGATTGTGCAATGTTGAGAACATACCTTTGGCTTTCCACCTTCTGGGCACATGGATTTCTTCCTTTGAAAGGTGAGCCATATATATGCTGACATATATACATTCCTAGTGCTGTACATATGTGGACATGTGGATATATACATATATATCTATGGATGTATGCGTATCTATGTATATATGTATTTATATATATATATATATATATATATATATATATATATATATATATATATATATATATATATATATATATATATATATATATATATATATATATATACATATATACATATATATGTGTGTGTGTATGTATATGTATATGTATTATTTATATATATATATATATATATATATATATATATATATGTGTGTGTGTGTGTGTGTGTGTGTATGCATATGTATATATATATATATATATATATATATATATATATATATATATATATATATATATATATATATATATATATACCTATATCTACATATATAGCTATGTTATATCCATTTAAAGATGAATATATATATATATATATATATATATATATATATATATATATATATATATATATACACACAAATACATCTACATGGCGGAATACATTCCCTGTAGTGTTGTATATCTGGGCTGGATGATATGTACGTGAAAACATCATGATTACGCATACCTGCTATGGCTTAGTGGTAAATCACTTTGTGTATGATGTGTAGGGTCCTAGTTTCAAGCCTTGCAGGAGCTGTTTATTTTGTTGCTGGGCACAAACGTGCTTACAACTGCTTTAAGGTGCCTTAATCTCTCTCTATCCACGGGCCATGTTCTGGGCAGCAACAAATTAAACAGCTCTTGCAAGGCTCAAACCAAGGACCCTGCACACCCTAGACAAACTGATATACCACTAAGCCATGACAGGTACACAGGTATTCAATGTTTCAGAAACATATCAGCCAATCCTGTCATGCAACAGTACAGAGAATGTATACCAACATCTAGATGTCTGCATGTGTAACTATAGTGCAACCTTAACAGATACAACAGACCCATATATGTATAGATACACATATATATAAATATATATGTTGTTCTACTAACTCTATATACATATATATCACTATCTATGCACATATACTTATATATCTGTTAGCAGATAAATATATCTATATAGGTATATATGGTCTTACATCTGTAGATAGCAATTGCAGATTAACAAATACACATATGTCCACATGCACCGTTAATGGGGTTGACAGGCCCCACACACTATACTTCTTGTATGAATAGGCATCCCCCCACAGCCAAACGCATGCATCCTGCAATACACTACCAAGTACAGTCTGCCTCCCATAGAACATGTAATATGTGGAAGCTATCAACGTCCCCAGGATACAGATACACAGACACATATATGCGGATACAGATATATATATATATATATATATATATATATATATATATATATATATATATATATATATATACAGTAAGATACATATGTAGGAGGTGCACAGAATATGGAACAGCCACTATGCCTACAGTTAACACCTGAACAACTGGACACTGTATGGGCAACACATACTAATGTCAATCATTGCCTGCAACATATATCCATAGGAAGGTCATAGGAACACACACAGGTTTGCAGAAATGGAAATCCTTTAATTGTGTACTATAACAGTCCTATATGCCATATCCTATAGCTGTTCAAATACTGACAACCATATAAATGGAGTACTTCAACTGTGAAACAGTTACACTAATACAGTAGTCTGGAAAGGTTCACAACTGTTGCAGACCAGGCCAAGCCCTTCAGAATGTACAATTGTGCAGACAGACTGGGCCACAGGGTACCACACAATCAACAGTATGTACTGCAGGTGTGTAGTTCAGCAGCCTCTATCTACACTCTGTACAAACTCTGTAGGAGGTAAGGACATTTTGTGATCAAATGGGTTGTACCCCGAACATAACAAGGCATAACGCACAGAACAGTCTGTATGGCAGGAGGCAGTAGGCTTGCAGTACCCCAAGTCATGTAAGTAATGTCAATATAGGTGGAGTATATGGTGCTGTACATCCACATACCATGTGGCAGCTCACCCCTGATACCCCTACATTTTGTAACAGCCTAGGTCATTTATGGTACTCCCCATCTAGACTCAATAATACAAGCCCAGTATACCACTGTTACATATACTGGCCTCTGCAATGCATAAGGGTGCACATATGTTGCGTAGGTGACGCCCACACATATATGGCCCCAGCCCCACTGTATGTGTGGGGGATACAACAGCAATGGATTAATGGCAGCAATGGCAGTGTGATATACTCACAGCCCACTACAGAACAACCCCCAACAGCATGACATATGTGCAAAGCTTGGTATGTAGATAGGGACAGAGGCTGGAACACAGGCATATATGTGGAATGCTGTTGACATACACTAAGCAAGGTGCTGGTGTTACAGGATAGTCTGCAACATACCCTTAGTCAGGGAATTGAGGTTAGCTATAGACATGGATGTAGCCATGTACTGATAGCATGTAACATACTCACTGCCAGTGTAATATCTGACACGGGACCTGTGTGGTGGACGGACAACACAGGATAGGCATACCTCTTGTCCAGCAAGAGGTTAGGCTCACAGTAGTAAGCTATGCAGACAGACTGCATTCCAAGGTAAAAACAACACAGGCACCAAAAAGAAGAATAAATCCAACAGGAAAAAAGACAACTGCCAGTAAATCCAACCGTTTATTCCACTTGATTCTCTCTCTCTAGCGCCTCGGCTACAAAAGGTTGAAGGCTTTTACCTGCATTCCAAGGTACACTAGTATGTACACACACATACACGCACACCCTGTAACACCATTACAATGCAAAGCATTACACAACTCTACCCACAGTCTGTCTAGTTCCTGATCCTCCAACAAATATGTGCCCGCTCTGACTGTGCAGGTTCTACTATAAGAAGTATTACTACCTGCTGCCTGTATCACTGATGCCCACACACAGGACGGATGTCCATCACACAGGAAATGTAAAAGGACCACAGCCACATGCTCTAGGGAGTTATAGTGGATGGTTGCCATGACAGTGGTAATTCAATGTAGTACACGTGTAATTATATATATATATATATATATATATATATATATATATATATATATGGCTATCTGGATAAGTATATGTACATATATTTCCACCATATGTCCCGGACATGGAGTGTATCCGTACGTCAGCCCCTACAGTCCCAAAGTAGTAGTGCAAGGGGATGACAGCTATGTATAGCAGGTATATTACTAGACTGTTGCTACTGTCATTGGGATTGTCTTCACAGACATGGTGTGTGTGGATGCTGACATCTGCTTATAACATGTGTGCCATTGGCTACTGACAGACATCCTAACAAAATCATTGTAAGGTACTGCTGCTAGCATGTAATGCCCCTGTGGAGTGCAGCAGAGATATTGGACACTATATGTGGAACTATGGACACACCTTGTACAGTCCAGAGGTACACACATGATCCCTTAGTGCACCACATGTGTACCAGGCCTGGCAATATGGATGCAGACAGCCATGTAGTTGGGTATAACACATAACTGGTAAACATTTGGCACCATAGGTGTTGGATTCACACATTCCTGGCTGGCCTGACACATAATTACTGCTGGTACAGGGGTGCCATGGACACATACCACCCACTAGATATTGACATACATCTATACAGCATCTCACTGCTCTGTCTGACATACATGACATTTAAGGGAGGCCCAGCAGCAGTACATCTGGCAAGTATCTGCACATAACATCCCACTGGCTAAGTACACTAAGCTGCTAAGCATGTAACAATGCACTGTGCAGGCTACAGGCAGACAGGTTCAACACTGGCCTACATCTCATATGGGGTAATGCACATGTATCTGCATATATAGCAGGCTCAACAGCCATGTCACAGCACAGGGTAAGATACACCTGTGTGACAGTACATAACCATAACCAATGTGAACACAGCCACAAACACATATGGTAAGCTAGCATAATATTACAGTATATGGACTATCTGTTCTATACCATCCTCATATGTGCCACTCACAGAATGACCCTATATATACTGGGCTGCTACACAGTTTGTCATGATGGCTGTCTGTGGTATGGGACTTGTGTGTGTGTGGCCCTACAAACATGTATGGCAAAACGGTACCGTACAGTGAGGCAGCATGTAACTTCTGAGAGAAGGGGAGCTAGAACAATGACATCTACCACACTCTGTACACAGGCTGAAGTACATATTAACAATACACACACTACCGACATTCACCATCACTTCACAGACCTTAGTACTGTACAAATCATCTACAGAATGTCCAACTTTTGTCATGAAATATTACCACTACTGTACATGACGTGTAGCAATCTGATATATCACTGTCATGTTTTCAGATATGATGACAGTATTTATGGTGTACAGCACATATGCACCACTTCATGCACGCCATATGTACAAAGGTTGACAGAGGTGTGGCTGACAGCACATACACAGGGTCACTATAGACATGTTGCAGTGATAACCCCATATAATTTCCATTGTAACAGGGTTTGTTGCAACATATGTCCTAAGAGGGATATGCCATCAGTAACTGTCACAGCCTTCAACATCTACAGACTGCAATCCTCACACTACCTTCTGCATTCCAAGGATTGATGCACTGTGGCTAACACATGAAACCATAGGCACAACACTGCCCAGTCTGCAGATGACCCTGCAGATGGGGATTCCTCATATACATGGAACTGACATGGGAGGTATTGCGACATGTACGACAGGCATATCCAGACAAACACTGTTAAACCAACATTACTCCAAATGCAGTATAGCAGCACTTACAGTCTGTAGTCAGGTCAGGCACATCCCCCACCTGTTGGTTGCCCTCTTTCCACAGTGTATGTTGTTAGAGCTAAATCCCCAATCCATCTGGGATGCTGTTTGCCAAACATCAAATCTAGTTCCTGCTCACAGTGACTGCAAAGGCCCAGTACCACCATGATGTTCCTAGGTACTGGAGTGTGTTTCCATGCAATTGGATATGGGATTGTTACTACAGCTGTTCCACATGAAATCAGCTAGGGGAGGGCTGCAATTCATGCAGAGGCCATCAGCTGCTCATGAGCAGCATGTAACATACACATGCTGCTGCCTACATCTCCACATCCACCAGAGAGAGAGTGGGGGAGGCATACAGAGGCAGATACATGTCAGGGAGGGGTGGGAGGGTACAACTGAAGCATGTTTGTGTAACACACCTACCAGCACAGGGTATCAAACCCCAACAACCATGTAGTGGTATCACAGTTTGATGCAGTTATTGGATGCACCACATGGGTTACCTGATGTGGAGCACTCAGAACATATATGTGAGGGTGAGTGACATCTGCAACAGGGATACGGAAGATATACGGTAGGTGTTCTACACATGCCTGTCTGCATGAACAGGTGCCAGCGTCAACACAGGCACACTCACACAGGGATGCAAACACATTGACACATTTGGCAGATCCAGGAGTGCAACTCATCAGTAGTGGGATTGCCACAATACATCAATGTGCAGGTATCACATGCACCACATGGGTCATATGGAGGCCGTATGGGTAAAGAGTTTGAGGAGATGTTAGACATCAGACAGCATGCTTCAGTATGCCCTAGGGGTTTGTAGTGAGTGTGGATGTGGACATACACACCATACAACACACACACACAAACACACAGGGTGCCATTTCTGACATGCATGGGTGCATGTCTACATGGGTATGTGGCAGTCAACTGTGCCAGCAGGCTGTACAAGGGTAGGCAATGGGTATACCATGGCATCAGGCCACATGACAATGGTCTGCATTGTGGCTCAGGGCTGTAATTACTGCATTTTCCCACACAGGTGGGTATTGCATCCCCCATCCAGTCAGCTGGTTGACTATTGTGTGTGGCCAAAGCTGTATACCACATGCCGTGTATGTGTTCCTTAGATCATGACATGGATGGTGTCTGGGATATGCACACCTCCCACATGCATGTACAGTGACATGTGGAACTGTACCATGTTGTGAACACAGATTATCATCAGATGTGCCAGTCTTGCCCACCTGTGGCAGGAACTGGTAATGGGCAGCAGATTTACCCTTCACCTACATTGATAGCATGCCAACAGCATTCCCTGATGTCAGTGTCATCTGTCCATACAGGGCATGTTGTCAGGCATGGTATGTCCATTGTGAGTCATATGTGGAGGCACCACAGGTGGTGCAGGTGTCCATTGGGGAACATGGTGGAGGTGCACTGTCTGTATGTATGTGCATATTGGACAGATGGGCAGGGTGACATGCCCTCTGTAGCCCACTGCTATCACTGCATAGTTACTATCAGTGGCCAATATGCAGTGTACTAACCACATATTGGCTGCTGCCTAGGCATGTGTGCGTGTATGACACATGGGTTGAGTGTGTGCTCTGGATAATAGTGGGGTTGCTAATTTGTATTGGCTGGCCTTGATGTCACATGTATGGGTATGGCTTTCCATCCCAGCCTCCCAGCTAATTTGTATCTGTTATCCCTGTATGGTTGACATTGTGATATATAGTAGGGCCACCATAAAAGTAATGAGCAACCCCCCCCCCCCACATTGGCCACAGGTGTCACACACTCACTTCTACACAGGATATGAGTTGCACACACACCTGTCATATCTGGGAGTTGAACTCCCAGCTAATTTGCATCTGTTATCCCTGTATGGTTGACATTGTGATATATAGTAGGGCCACCATAAATGTAATGAGCAACCCCCCCCACATTGGCCACAGGTGTCACACACTCACTTCTACACAGAATATGAGTTGCACACACACCTGTCATGTCTGGGAGTTGAACCCCTAACTAACTAGTTTATTATACTACAGCACTACACAGTCATAGTGCGTGCCATGGACATTACTGAAGTACTTCTTCCCCAAAGGTGTATTTCACAGTGACTGACATCAGCAGGATTAGCAAAGTAGGGCATTTCACTTGTACTGCGAGTGACTAGCCTAAAATAATTGCTCCCTACACAAACAGTGAGACACACAAAAAACATCTACAACTGTCATGTGTGGTTATAGAACCCTTGATCAAGAACTATATCACACTACAGCATGGAGAAGTTCTAGGTTGCACCACAGGAATTACAAGGAATTTTCTCCCCAAAGTAGTATTTCACAATGAATGACATCAGCAGGATTGGCAATGTAGGGGATTTGAATTGTACTGCACGTGAGTAGCCTTTGATGCATTGCTCTATACACAGACATTGAAACACACACAAAACATCCAGAACTGCCATGGTTGGTGATGGAACCCTACCACAGTTCTAAATCACAATACAGCAGTACACAGTTACAGGACACGCTACAGACATTACTGGCCTATGACTTTCGCAGAGGTGTATTTCTAGGTGAGTGACATCAGCAGCCTTGCCAACATTGGGTATATGAATTCTAAGGAGTGTGTGTGATTTAAAAAGCATTGTTCATCACTCAGTCATAAAGAGACAGAGATACAAAGATTCACACACACACAATTGCCAAGTCTGGGGTTAGAACACCTACTTAATTACTTCATTACACTACAGCAGTGCGCAGTTACAGGACGCACTATGGAAATTAATGTGCTATGATTTCCCCAGAGGTGTATTTCTAGGGGAGTGACATCAGCAGCCTTTCCAAAGTCGAGTATATGTTTTGTACAGGGTGTGAGTAGCCTAAAATGGTATTGCTCTCTACTCAATCAGACATACACATACAAGCATACAGTTGCCAGGTCTGGGGTTAGAACACCTACCTAACTACTTTATCACACTATAGCAGTACACAATTACAGGACACGCTACAGAGATTACTGGGCGATGATTTCCCCAGAGGTGCATTTCTAGGTGCGTGACATCAGCAGCCTTGCCAATGTTGTGTATATGAACTGTACTGAGTGTGAGTAGCCTAAAAAGCATTTCTCTCTACACAGGCAGAGACTGAGACATGCACACATACACACACTCACACAGTTGCCAAGTCTGGGGTTAGGACTACTACCTAACTAGTTTATCAGTACAGCAGTACACAGTTATGGGATGCACCATGGGGATTACTGAGCTACAGCTCTCCCAAAGGTGTATTTCACATTGGATGACCTTAGCAGGCTTGTCATGATACTACTATAGGGAGGGCGGTGTGTGCATGGGCCGTAACCCATTCATGCAGGGGTTGACATGTCGCATGTGGGCACACACGGGGTCATATGCCACAGGTACGTGTGTACAGCTACTAGGTGACAACTTCCTTGTACAGTCATGTTGCACAGCTGGCACGTGCAACACGCCATCATGCTGTCAGATACTGGTGGCTAGTATCTGCAGTGAGTGACACCTGAACCTCATGTGTTTGGGGCCCTTTGGCTGTGTGCTGAATGGGACAGGCCCAGATGGATCCTTGCCACAGTCACCCTCTTCAACACATCTACGTCCATCTGCCTTTGGCTTATTATACTGTGTTGTCCTTATATATATGTCTGTATTCCTATCCACTGTGTGTGCAAGGCAGGAGTGTTGCATACTGACATGTGTCTGCACTAAGAACTGCAACTGCCAGATATGTCTGGTCCACTGGTGTTTGCTGACATGGCCTTCATGTGTTTAAGTGTGTGAGCATGCCCAGTATGGCCTTTCTGTATGTTGTTGACTGACATTGCCATCATTCCTCAAAGTGTGTGAGCATGCCCAGTATGGTCATCTATGTTGCATGTGCGGATCAAGTCCCGGTAATTTGTACTGCAATGCTGACCTTTGTGTTGTACACCGACAGGTAGTATGCTGTGTCTGCAGGGTATACATCGGTCATTTGGCATTGACTGTTGCTACATTTCTGCATAGTGGGGGGGAGGACACCTGACTGTTTCTACATTTCTACATAGGAGTGGGGGGCACACCTGACTGTTACTATAAGTGTACATAGGATGGTGGGGCACACCTTACACTTTTACACAGTTGCTAGGACTGTACTGGTATGTCAGGTACACAATTTCAGTCTGTAGTCTTACCTATCGTGCTGGCTAGAGGCATACCAGTGTACTACAGATCATACATTTCACTACCTACATATTAGTTTCTGACTTCCTAGCCTTCACAACTTACATCCAACTGGATGGCCTGCTGTAGTCTGTCTGTGTAGGGCTGGGTAGGGGTTACCCATGGGGCTCATTCAGAGGTCATAGTACAGTATTTGTTTGTGTTTGTCTACACCTATCCTGCTGGCTGTGACTGTTGTTGGGTTTGTGCCCCCCCAACTGGCATGTGTGAGTCACTTACCTTGTGGGTGTCCCAGTATTGAGGGTGGTGCTGCAGGGCTGCCTACGTCTGATGCACATAGTACACTCCCTATACATGGTTGAGCACAAGTAGTGTCATGTTTGGCATCCCTTTTACTGTATGTGCGAGTCAGAGAGAGGTGTCATTCCCTGGGTCCCTACAGTGTCAATGCTACACGTTACCTCTTTGCCAAGGCCAGGGCATACTGGGCACGCCTCCTTCTGCCTACTGGGGCAGGCTCAGGTTGTTCTTCCTCTGAGTCACTCTGCGCTTGTGCAGGCCTTGGCACTGGTGGGGGACTGTGTGGCCCTGCCCCATGCTGTTCCTGATGCAGCTGTTTCTGTAGCATCATATTGTGTAGCATGTCACATACAAGGACAATTTGGGTACATGTAGTTGGTGAGTACTGCAAGGCTCCACCGGATGTGTCCAGGCACCAGAACCATGACTTGAGCATCCCAAACACACGCTTTATTATGATTCATGTTTGTGCGTGTGCCTCATTATGGAGTTCTTGTTTGGGTGTGTGTGCATTTCTAATGGGTGTCATCAGCCATGGCTCCAGTGCATATCAAGCAACCCCCACTAGGTGACCGTGTGGGATGTTCCCATTGGCAAATGTCTGGTACAGCTGCGTCAGATGCCAGATGTGGGAATCGTGGTTGCTTCCAGGGTAGCCAGCACACACATTCATTATTATGCCCTGGGCATCGCACACAACCTGGCAGTTGATGGAGGGGAAACCCTTGCAGTTGATGTAGACCCTACTCTGCTCACCTGGTGGTGCTTTAATGCATATGTGCGTGCAGTCTATTGCACCCACTACCTCAGGGTATTCTGCTATTTGGTGGAAGAGACGCATATTGCTGGCTAACGCCTCACGGGTGATGGGGAAATATACGTGCTCACCGACATGTGCTGACATGGCATCCAGGAACTGTTGGAGTACCCTGGATGCTGATGCCTGTGAGATCCCCATCATATCTCCAGTTGGCCTTTGGAGGGTACCTGTAGCTAGTATTCTTAGGTCTACACATACCTTGGTATCCACTCGGATGGGTTCCCCTCTGCTGGTCCTGTGTGTCAGGCGTGGCCGGCACAGCTCAACAATATGTTGTAGGAGATGCATGTCTACCCTATAGTGCTCCACTATCTCCAGCTCATGTAGCCCTTGGTAGGTTACCCTGGATCTATACACTCTTCTCCGTCTCCTCACTATGGGTTGCTTAGCAGCATTCACATCCTCACCACCCTCAGCCTCTTGCACATGCTGGTTTATGATAGCAAAAGCAGCCCCTAACATTTTTTCTCTTGCTTTTGTTTTGTAAAATTTCCCCATCTGTATACGCTGGTAGTGCAGATTTCTTTGGGATAAACAAGGGGGAAAGGTGTTTGCATAGTTTATAGTGGTGTGCTGGGCTGGGCTGGGCTGGTCTGCTGCCTGTGTGATTAGCTGATTCTGATACATTTCACCTGGAAGCTCAGCTAGTTCTCCTTCATTACCTTCCTACTGCTGTTTTCCCTTCCCATTGCCTCCCTGTTTAGGCCTGTGTGCATGCCGTGCAGACAGAGTGCTCAAATGTGCACAGAGCTGCTTTTTCCTGGTTTAACTTCCTTTTTCTTCCTGTAAAACCCAGTGTGTGGCCCGCACACCCGCTTACACTTTGTAAAGAGTGCTAGGCAGGTTTAGACACACCCCTAGCTTAGCTGTGCTAAGCTAGGAGCAATTCCGAGCCACAGGTCTCCAATCCACTTACAGTATGCCTGACACCCCCCCCCCATGATGTCACCTATATCCTAGTCTTGCACCCAGCTATTTATACTCTTACACTCTTGGGACCTACCTCACACCCTGGGAAAATCTGGGATTCACTAACCTTTCCCTCATTTGCATAGGATTGCCTGCTAATGCATAGTTGCATGTCCCACACTGAGCCTCCCTCCTTAGCAACCATTACTCACTGGCCAGGTTGTCTTCTGCCTGCCATTGACTTGCATTGCAGAATACTGATTTTAGTTAGAATGCTTATTTTAAGTTTATTTTATTATTTTCCCTCCGATCCCGTTTGCGCGTCACTGCCCAATGCTTAACCAGGTGAGATCGGCGAAAAGAAAATTAAAAGTTGTTTATTTTTTTTTAAACAGTTTGCACTGCCAATGGCCTTCTACTTGGACATTGGCATGCTTCCTCAATGATATGCAACCTTTATTTGGAGCTGTCATAGCTCCATTTTGTAGATTGCAGAAATGTACTTGGTTACTAACTGAGTACATTTCTGCACACTGCACTCATCCTGCACGAACAGCTGCCAGCTTTCTGGATCACATATTACCCTCATTTGCATGGTTTTCACCTGCAAATGAGGGTAATTTGCATACAGGAGCTCGGTCCATGCAGGATTAGCCTAAGAGCTCACGTGCACATCCCGGGAGCTCATTCCTGGCTTGCACGTCAGCCATATTGCCAAAAATAGCTCATAAACTAATCCTGCATGCTATAAAGGGCTTTGTAAATCTGGGGGATATTATGCTAATCTATTCATGACTATATAAAAAAATCAGTATTTGCCTTCCACAAGTTGCTTCTTCATATCTAATACTTAATCACTTTTGTCTTTATCACTCCTAGAACTTCCATGTACTGTTGGATATTTTGTTTTAAAAATTGTCCAAATAAATTCTGTTGTACATTTTTGACTTAGTATAAAAGCAGAGATTCAAGGAAGCATCATGAACAAAGGAATTTCTAATTTCTAATCCACTTTTCTAGTTTGAATTATAAACTGTACACTGCTTTATGTAGTTCAGCCTAGAGCCCACAAGGTAGTGAAAAAAATAGTACAATTTCTCTCCCATTTCATTGAAAAACACCTCCTACATAACTTCCTAATCCCATCATTGTAGAATTCAAATTTTCTTTTCTTTTTCTAAAAGATAAATTATATCATTTTAGTCAATTACCTCAATTTTGTGGAAATCGTTTGACATGTTTTTTTTTTTTTGTCGCTTGACCCAAATCAAAGATTTCATATTCTCACCCCACTCAATAGCATAGATAAATAAAGCACCTTCTATGTTCTAGATGATCTAAGTTTGAATAACAGCTTGTATACTAGAGGATCCATGTAGAGAAGTGTGTTAATGAGTGAACAGTGCTGCCTCACCCATGGGGGGGCAATCACTTCTCCAGTACTCAGCACTAGATTGGGGACATGTACGTAGCATCAGCAAGTCACTGATGGCAGCCTTTCCTGAGCATGCGTGATGCCATACATGCACATATGTGAGGCACTGATGTACGTACGCATATGGCAAACATGGGGGTGGGGTTAAGCTTCACAAAAATGGCTTGAACTCCACCTCAAAGAGTGATGGATTCAGCAGAACTGAATGGATCTGGTCTGGGCACAGTTAGGCTCATTCTTAAATGTGGTATTCTGGGGGAATAACAAGGTAGCTTAATTTGCCACTAACCAATCTGCTAAATCCTACCCCTGCCTAGCCTTAAAACAGTTAGGCTGGTTAGAACTCTCTTTCTGTATCTCTCTCATACCCATTTAGCAACTGTTCATAATATAATGTACAAATTTCAAAACTGTCCTGCACCACAAATCTTAGTAGAACCTTACACACCTGCACAATCACTGCGCTCACAGACAAGCCCCTGTTAACCATAACTAAACCCCCATAATTCTGTATGTCTGCCTTTGTACTCAACTTACGTCTCTAAAATCTGGAATTGTATCCCTACCATCATAAGATTGCAAACCAAACTATCAAGATTCAAAACTTGCTAAAACAACAGTTTAAAACCACTTGACTTTGCTCTTACACCTCCCCAGGTTCGAATGCTCTCACCCTTATACATGATCATTACCGCTATATACCTCAACAAAGCAAATTCGCAATTTAAATTTCCAACTTTCTTCTATCCCATTTTGGGGACTTTTCCAACATCATTTTTAGTTTTGTCCATAGTTCTTGTGCTAAGAGGTTGAGAGGTATTAGTTTTTCATTTCTATATTAATAAATGAATACACTTCTTAGCTGTATAATACATGCTGTAGCCAGTGTAGTCATGAAATGGTGATGTATAGCATATGTAAATAGGTAATTGTGTCGGGAGCATATTTTATTGTATTTTCTGCACTGCATGTTTTGCAAAATACTAGTTTGTTGTAAAAAAGTACCCTGGCTGCAGATTAAACCACATACGCAATGCTGCCTGCTGTCTCTCTCTTATTCACTGTAACAAAGTATTGAGTTATTGAGTTCAGGTTTGAGAAATACTGCAGTCCTTTGAGGTAAGGCAGTTTTGAGTTGATAATATTAAGTAGGGGGTTTATAGGATTCATCTCCCAAAGAAACAATTATTCTTTTATTTCTTACATGGTAATATTTTCCTGATAAAAAAAATTCTGTTCAGCAATGCATTGACACAGACCAGAGTTCAGAAATAAGCTGTTTAACTGACTAATAATGATAATTAGATATGTGTTTGGCTTGCATTCTCTGATGAAGTTTTGTATACAAAGCATCAAGGGGCTGTTTTCCATGACATTCTGTGGAAAAATATTTTCACAACTTTGCTGAATGCAGTGCTGCTGTTTCATTTCTTTTTGTTTTAGATAGTGCGATACCGTTATCCTTGGTGCCAAAATCTTTACATAAGTTAAGAAAATTCACAGAAAATTGTTGCTTTTTTCCTTCCAGGTTAAATATGAAGCCATTAGTAGTTTCTAATACCTAGGAAGTATTTTCTTGGTTTACCAAGTGCAGTAAAACATACGTGCTTTATGGATAAATTTCCCACATGTCTTATGTCTAAGTTCTTTTATTGATTTCAAAGGTCTGTCTTGACATATTTAAGCTGCAGGTTATCAGTACTTGTGTAAACGTTGTGTAGTGAATGGCTCTAAAGCTCTGTATGGAACGTCCAATATAATAGGCTTGTTATAATGTATTGTTTATGCTGCAGAGTTTGTCATGCTGTCCTCCAAGTAACTGCTATAGTACAACGCATGCAATAGATTGTCTAAATGCATGCATGCCTAGAGCTCTGCACCTCTTGCCTACAGAATAAAGGGCAAATGTCCCAAATGAGAACATATTTTAAACCTTGGCAGTACTGATACAAAACTGATAGAAGAAGACTTGAATTAACATGCATTTTCTGAAGAAAAAAAAACGGTCTGTAACTACAGTGATTCTCATTGTTTGTTTATTGAAAACCACCACATTTTCTAAAAATATAATCACTGATTTTAGCAGGAGCACAGCAAAATACTTAACCAAAAATCAGAGGGACATCCCCAAAAAGCAGAGCAGTTGAGTGGTGTAGCCATTCTTAATACTGAATTCCTGAAGTTAAGATGTAGACCTTAAAAGCATTTACATTTCAGTTACAGTTTTGCAAATGCTGGGAGTGAGCTTTCTAGAACCCTCATTCAATTCTGCCAGTGGCCTTTTTTATCCTTACACCTTTAGAAGGAATATTGTTTGTGCAAGGACTGGGAAAGAAATTCGGTTGCAAGTAAATTACTGTTATGAGCATAAATTAAGAATAGCAGCTAATGAATGTGGTGGCAGCATTTGCTGAAATGTAGTCATTGTGTCCATGAACATGGAATGGTAGTCTGATGAAGGGAGGTAGCTGGATGAACACAATACAAAACCATGCTCAGGCCGTAGCAGAACATGGTGAGAAATCAGGATCTTAATGTGTGGGGTGGCAATAAACATAGGGCGAGAGTGTGCACACTAGACAAGGATACAGTGTTTGCCATAAAATATGGCATGGCAGAGCTAAGCATTAAGAAGAGGAATATCTTTCTTTATAAAATCTATTTAATTTCTCCAAGTCTTTTGGGTTTCTAATATCATGATGGGAATGGACCCCATTCATAAGTCAAAGTACAATTAAAGTTCATGAAATTAACATTGTTTCAGTCTTTGATGTCAGCCAAAAGTGCTCTTCGTAGCACCCACAATGTGCCCAGTAATTACTCCTTCTGCAGTTTGTATGGAGTTATATGTATTGGTAACATATCTAAATATGATTGTAAATTCTTTTTTATAAGATCTGTTGCTCCTACTACTATTGGAACTGTCTGGGTTCTTTCTTCCACATTGCTCTCATTTCTACCTGCAGATCCTGATATTTTATGACTTTGTGTCTCTCTGTGTGCAAGACACTGTAGTCAGTGACTGTGGCAATTTCAGTGATCAATGCTCCTCTTGTCTTCTTTTCTTGGGCCACTATATTTGGTTTTCTAGCATCTGTCTTTTGAACTGTTGGTAATGGATGATCCCATGTGATGTAGACTTCTTCATTTTCTATGATGCTTTGTGGCTCAAGTTTCCAGAGTTTTTTGGCCAGTTCAGTACCATAATGTTTGCACAATCCCCAGTGCAACAGTCTTGCCACATTATTATGCCTTTCAGTATACAGTCCTTCTGCCATTAGTATGTCGCAACCAGCAACAAGGAGTACAACTTTTTCCAATTCGGTTTTACAAAACCTACATTTGCCCGTTTCTTCCACATGTTCAATGGACATTATAAACCAACATGTATGCAACTCACTATCTTGGCCAGCCAATATTAATCTTCATCTTTTGGTTTGAATTTGCCCTTCTTTAACCATTCCTGTATTCGTTCCTGATCAACATGAGGTTCTTCCAGAAGTTTTCTGTATTTGCAGCTATATTTATGCTTTTTCCACATTTCTTGCCTTCTCATCTGATCCTTCACCTTATATTCTTTCTTTTGTTTTTTTGGCACATTCAGTTGCTGCCTGACATTTATCTATTGGTTTGATTTCCATTCCTAGATTAAGCAGAGAAGTCATCTTAGATTTATTCTCCTCATGTTTCAAAACTGTCACTACATTTGGGTCTTGTGAGGTCAGTAGATATGTGTGGAGTCCCTCGATTGCAGATCTATACGTATAATCAATTTTAAGGAGGCCCATCCCTCCTCCAGAATGCAGAATATATAATCTTGGTATGCACTGATTTTTATAAATCATTTGGTGAGCATGAAGCATCCTTCTTGTTTTCCTGTCTAATCTATCCAACATGTTTTGGGGCCAGTCAATCACTCCAAAACCGTAAGGACAGGAAGAGCAAATTGGTTTATAGCCTGGATTTTGTTCCTAGATGTCAGTGCTGTTTTCAGGATTAATTTAAATCTTCTAAAGTATTCCTTACTAAGTTTTATTCGCATTTGTTCATGTTTTATTGTTGATCCTTCATCAGTTCCCAAGCATTTATACACTCCTTCTTGCTCAAGTTCTTTTATATTACATTCTTGTCCCAAACTGATGTTTTCCTTGGTGTTGCAGTTTTCCTACTTTAAAGGTTGCTTTTGCACATTTATCAAGACCAAATGACATTCTTATATCATCTAAAAAGTTTTGACAACTTGCTGTTGTGCTTTCAGTTCCTCATCTGATGAGCTATACAGTTTTAAATCATTGACAAAGAGAAGGTGATAAGTCTTTACACTTTGTTGTTTTCTAGGAGCCGGATTATAGCCATGGTCTAAGCTGTTGAATAAACAGCTTAATGGATTAATGGCAAGACAGAATAGTAACGGTGACAGAGTCACCCTGGAATATCCCCCTTTGAATTTTTATCCCTGGGATAACAATTTTTCCTTTATCATGACTTAATTGCAAAGTGGTCTGCCACTGTTTCATGGTCACTGTAATGTAATCAATCAGTGTGAGGTGTATCTTATACATTTTTAAGCACTCTTTTATCCATGAATGAGGGATACTATCAAATGCATTTTTGTAGTCAATCCATGCCATACTTAGATTCTTCCCCTTTTTATAGTTCTCCACTATGACTTTATTTAACAACAAATGATCCTTTGTACCATATGACTTTGTTTTATTGCCCTTTTGTTCTACTGACATAATTAAGTTTTCTTCTAAATGGTTATAAACTCTGTCAGTATCAATTCCCTTGTATAGTTTATACATCGTTGGAAGGCAAGTTATTGGTTTATAATTTTTAGGGTAGGTTGCAGGTTCACTCTTAAGTAGGAGCATTGTTTTTCCTGTTAGACAGGTTGGTGTCTGTTCTGGGTACACATATAAATAGTTCTTACTCATTGCTAAATCTTCGTGCAAAGATGTTAATACTTTTAACCAGAAGTTAGGTACTCCATCTGGGCCTGGGGTTTTCCAGTTAGAGGCTTTTCTTAACTTTGTTTCAATTTCTCTGGACGTTACTTCATCCCATTTCATATCTTGTACCTTTGAACTTCTTATTCTTTCTTTTACTTCTTCTATCCATTTAGCATCCTTCTTATGTTCCACAGGATCTTCATAGATACCTCTCCAAAATGTATCTATTTCCTCTTTTTTGGCGGTCTTTCAATTCCTTTTATGTTATTTCCCAGTTCTCTATAAAACCTTTTTGGGTCCTCAATAAATTGCTTATTTTGCACTTTTCTTTTAGATTTATCTTTGTATCTTCTAAGTTTTTCGCCCTCTGCTGAAATTTTTGGTTTGTTATTTGCGATAGTGCATGATAGATCCTGGTCTGTTCTAATACTGTGCACTGCTTTAATCACATTTATCTTTCTTAGTATTTTTGTTGATCTATTTATTCCCTTTTCTATAGTCTAACAGTGGTACTTCTTGTCGTAATTACTTTATAGTTTTCTCTATTTTATACTTCCATGATGGTATTTGATTTCTCCCCTTCCTTTCCCTCAATACCCTGTGTTCTTGTGGTAGCACTTTATCAGTTATTAATTTAGCAGCACAGTAATTTATCGTGTTTACTTGTGTTATATTACATGGATCTCTATGGACAGTCCTAATTACTGCATTCATTTGTTTTATCAAACTTCTTACTTTTTGGGTTTTATTAACCTTCTGCAGTCTATTTCTTACATTCATCTTGATATATCTGTCTATGTCCATTAAATCAAGCAACTCTTCTCTTAGCTCATTTTCTTCCAAACTGAGGGCACACCCCTTGTTTTCCAACTCCTGCGGGCATTCTACAGAAGGTAACAAAGGTAATGCGGTCCAAGATATAGCACAGAAGCTCTTCAGTCCCTAACTGTCGAAGAAAATCTTACACATAGGAATTCCACAGTGCAGATATTGTCTGCAGAGCATGCCTTCATTTTGTCCATTTAAGAAGCATGTAGGCTATGAAACATTTATTTATTATTTATTTATTTATTTATTTATTTCAGTTTGATTACCGGGGAAGTCCACTGGGCCAGAAAGTGCCCATTTTCAGTGGAGGCCCGGAGAAACTCCACAAAAAAACACACACTACACACAAATAGAGGTTACAAAAAGAAATTTCAAATACAGAGGTAAAAATACAAGTATGAATTCATGCAAAACAGGTATAGTAAAATAATAAATTGTCATTGTACAAGCAATGAGACAAAGTTGCAGGTTTTTACATTCAGAGTAATAGGAATCAATTGTCAAGAAATAGGCATCAGTGATTACTGGACAGTTGTGTTATATACATGCTAAGAGTTGAGAGAGAAATTGAAAGAACAGAAGGTGATGGAATAAGTTTGAGTAAGGTAAATAGAAAAGGAGAGGACGTAGTGAAGTTTGCATCAGGAGTTTAGTAGGCTCTATGGGGAAATGTATTTGTATTTATGTAGGGTGGAAGCAGGAGCATTTGCATTTGGAGGATAGAAATGAGAAAAGTTGAGTTTTGAAAGATTCTGGGTAAGGTATTGTCCTAAGTGAGGGAGGAAGAGAGTTCCATTTTTTGCCTACTATGAAAGAGAAGGAGTTGGCCTGCAGGGCGTTTGGGTTTATGAATAGCGATGAAATTTTGATGTTCAGATCTCAGGGATCTGGTTGGGATGTAAGGGGGAAGGATGTTTGTTAGAGCTGGGCACTTATTAGGAAAAAATATTAATTTGTGAGCAGTGGTAAGTTGGAGGTAGTCGAGGTAGTTAGGGAGTTCTAGCCAGTTCAATGATTGTAGGGAGAGGCAGTGGTGAGGGTTTTGGATTTGGTTGCAAATTTGGAGATTTTATTGTAGCAAGTTTCAAGTTTAGAGGTGAGGGAAGAAGACAGGTTAGTTAGAAGAGGGGCTCCATAAAGTAAGGAAGGAAGGAGATAGGTAGTTGCTAAAGTATGCCTGGAGGAGTTGGAGAAAGCGGTTATTCCTGTAGAGCATACCAAGTTTTTGGTGGGTTTTCTTGATGTTTTGTTGTACGTGGATATCAAATTTGAGGTATTCATCTATGGTGATACCTAGGAGTTTTAGAAGGAACCACTTCTATGGCAGTGTTGTTTTGGCTAAGGACTTTGAAAGCATTTTGTCGAAGGAGTAGGCCCTGGTGGGTGGGAAGAGAAGTATTTTAGATTTATTAGAGTTGAGAGAGAGATGGTTGCAGTGCATCCAGTTCTCAGTAGTAGAAAAAGCTATTTGGGTTTTTGACAGTAATTCTGGCAAGTTGGCAGTGGAGCAAACTAAGGTGGAGTCATCAGCGTATTGGATAACTGTTGTGTCAGGGATGACAGAGTGAAGGTTATTTATGAAGATGTTGAAAAGCATGGGTCCAAGGATGGATCCCTGGGGAACATCGGTGGGAGTGGGCAGGAATGAGGAGGTAGAGTTATTCCATCTGACAGCTTGTGATCTGTCAGATAGGTAGCTGGAGAACCAGGAGAGGGTTTCTGGGGAAAGATGAAGGTTAGAGAGATGACAGAGTAGGTAACATTATGAATAAATGTCCATATATTCATACATAGCTGTACTAGCTAACCATGTAGCCTCACAGAGAAGGGCACCATGGTCACACTTTCATTACATAAGCAGGATTGTGATTAGTGTATGTTAGAATATGTTTTTTATGTGACTTGTGTTACATGATAATTCTGGAATATATCAGTTGTCTGTAACTGCATAATTTGCTCTGGATGACTGCCAGTACAACTTACTCGGTAAAGCAGCAACTTACAGATAACCTGCATCCTGTACTTCAAAGGACTGATTTCTGTAATAGCCATTACATATTGTCCATTTATGGTAAATAAAATCTCCAGAATCAAACTCACAATCAAGTGGTCTCTGTTATACTGGATGTGTAGTGGACAGAGATAGCAAATATCGGCCAAATAACACTCTGCCCTTAAATTCATCATCTTTCTTTGTGTTTTTTAAAATCCAAATGAATGATAATCTTGCCATGTTGTCTTCTGTGAAAGCTCAAATAAAAGATGCAATAAAACCTTTTCTTATTCATCTGGTTTGTCAACCACTTTTAATTCTAGTAATTAAACCCAAGGTCTTGTTTTAGCCTTTTTAGCACATTTTAACCTCCTTGGGCAAAATTAAACTTTGTTCTTGCTTTAAATATTTCTGTTTGTAGCATCCTGATACTAGACAGCTCCAAAGTTCAGAGTTCACTCCTGATCTCCAGTTAATGTCCAAAGCCTGTGTCTTATTAGTCTATTCACATGGATTTTACCTGGATACTTTGGTTTCCTCCCATCTCACAAACATATTCAGGATTTAGTTACACCAATGTGGTCCCTACATCGTGGCTTAACCCTGGTGCCTGTGTCCAGCTTAAAAAAAGGTCCACAAGGATCAGTTCACTCAGCCAATTAAATGACTACAGTAAAATAGTATAATCTATTCTGCTCTTCTCCATTAAGTTTTTTAACAATTAACTGTCCTACTTTCAATTCTTACTACATATTTAATGATTTGTTAGTTTAGGTGGCTAAGTAGAATGGTCCATTCTGCGCAACTTTCAACAATGATCTAGACTATGAAAGTAAAAAGAGTTATTAATATGAAATATGTGATGATCTCAGGGTAGCCAGTATGCTGCAGTATGGGTCTACTTCACGATGTCGAAAGCCGACAATATCGAAGCTGATATAGTCGGCACCATAACGTCAAAAGCGCAGAACATCATGCAGGTAAACGAAAATCTCTGTAAGGGGAGATTTCCATTTGCCTCAATGTAGTGCGGTCTCAGAGTTGGAATATTTAAGTAGGGGGGATGAGGGGGGCTTGCCCCCCACATGGGGGGGTGCAGGGGGGGCTTGCCCCCCTGCCTACACCAGTTAGTTTTTATTTTTGTTTGTTTTTTTTTTTTTTAAATGTTATTCTATGTTTTACTACAAAGATCACTAGTGGCCGACCTTTAGTGATTCGATGTAGTAAGATTTCAATAACGTGATATAGACACTGCAGTACACAGAAAAAGTTCACAATAACAGAGAAAAAACACACAAACTCCTAACAGGCAGTACCAAGAAATAACAACTGAAACACTAGTCTTGGAACAGTGAAGAACAAATGTTTCACTTGAACAATTGTGCTATCAATTTCCTTTAACAAACAGCCATAAATGTATTTTTACTATGTGTATTATCATATTATGTTCACATACTTGCTGCCTAGAACATTCCTTGAGTACCCATAGCCCCATGGGTCTTCTGATCTTGGTATTCTTAATAATTTTATAGTGTATGGAGTGTGCTGATCATGCTCTGATATTCAGAAAAAGACAAATCTGTTAAGTGTTAGAGTGATAATGAATCTAAGTCCAAGAGAGCTGACAGTTAGCTTAGTCTTCAACTTTATCAACACAATGTTGATGTTGTGTTGATAAAGTTGAAGACGAAAACGTGGTGCTGTTTGCGTTATGAAATAAACCTTTTACACTAAGCTAACTGTCAGCTCTTCTCTTGGACTTAGATTCATTTGCGCTCGGTGGCTGTGGTGTTCTGTTTTTATAAGTTTAATTTTCACCACTTGCTGCTTGTTTTTGATTAAGTGTTAGAGTGATGCAAGACCTGACCTTAACAAATGTTAAGCAGCCCCTGGGAAACTTGTTAAGGTTGGTTCTTGGGTTAGGCAGTAAGATCTGCTAGTACAAATGACAGTGGCATAATAAAAGATTGTTTCTGCCTGTGATGCCCCTGCACTGGCCCAGTAATCAAGGAGCCTCAATCCTCACCACTAGCACCAGTGAGGGACGTGCACATTGGGAAGATGACAAGTACACACACAGTAAAGTACAATTTCTCTTAAGAGCACACAGAGATTACAGTCAGTCGGGGGCTGGTTTCTCCCTCTTTCTCCAGATCCCCAATAAGACTCCCCACTGGCACAGCTATAGCGTCAAAATCTCAGCCAAGTGGTCAAGCCAAAACCTCCAGCACCCTCTCTGTCCAACCAGTGCTTCGTGTCCCTACCCAAGTAGCTCACACACACACACACACACACACACACACACACACACACACACACACACACACACACACACACACACACACTTTGAGATTTGATTTATATACAAACACACAGACACTCCTGGGGCAGGCTGGCACAGGTTCACTAGCTATGCCCCCTTCTGCCCAGACTACAAGGTAGTAATCACTGCCACAAAACCACCCTTTCTTATCAGCTACTATAAGGCCCTTTCCAAAGGATGACCAATTTTACTGTGTACTGTTACTAGTATCCAAATGGCAATGGTGACCAACAGTAAGGCTATTGGAGTGGCCTATACAGTGTCACCAAATACATACGCAAGTACACTAAGAACTTAAATATCTCTGAACAAACCAACTACAATTAAAAGGTTTAAATATGTTTAATAATAAATAATAAAAGAACAAGACAATACTCAATAACTCAATACAGTGACTACAGAGTTCAGAATCACAGGAAATATTTTAAAACAACATTGCAGGGCAGTCTCAAATGAATACAGAAAACATCTAAACTAATCTTTACTATATTCCTATCTATCTCTAAAAGAAATACTATACCTAAATCCAACTTACAGAGCAAGGCACATGCAGATGTAGTGCTGATGATGAATACATGTTTATAGGTCCAAGACAAGATGCAAAATGCACAGTCTCTGAGAGATAGTTCTTAAATTAATAACAACACATTACTGCTGGGTCAACTGGATGACATCATTATCTGTCACTTCTGCCTTTAGTTCCCCGGCTAACAGAAACTTAAAATTTAGCACCTCTTTGTCAAAAATATTTCTCTCTCAGAAGTTTGCCTAGAACTGGAAGTCGTAAAACAGTTAAACACTTTTACATTTGAAACCTGTAATTATTTCTGTTTCCAGACAATTTAAATAACTTCTAACTGTAGACATCATGTCTTCTTGCTGAGAAAAACAGAATTGTAAAACTCTTTGCTTTTCTTGAGGGTTTGCAAGTTAATTCTGTATGTTCCAGCCTCTATCATCAAAAATATACATTTGCATAGGCATATATTTATATACATTTCTGTTCTTTTCCAGTAGGGTACACTGTGGTTACATTCTTGAAGCTCAGTACATAACATACAGTTCAACACATACTTTTGCACCAGTAGTTTAATATCCACTTAACATATAGTTTTCTTACATTTGTAAGACAAGCATACAAATCATATTAATATTTCACAAATGACATAGAATTATTTACAAAATTCCAGCTAGCTGGGCTGGCAGCCTCACAATGCCTGATGTCCTTGATAACATGTCCCTGGTTTTATGTTCTAAGCCTAGAAAGTTACTAGAATAACAGGATATGTGTTCACCTGATTTATTGACAGATGCAAAGTCTAAAACCTAAATGCCATTATTTATTGTCTTCAGTCCTCAGTAACTTCTCCAAAAAACATAGACTTCATGAGGAATGCACCCAAAATATGAGGCAAACATCTGGGCATTCTGTGAAAATCTGTTCCATTTGGAGGCATGGAAGATGAGTGTACACATAAGGGACAGTGTTACACCACCTTTCTGAAAGTGCTCACTAATTTTTTTTTTTTTTATTGTAACTTGTAGTACATGGAGCAGATAAAGATCTGCGCACTACAAAGACTTGTAAATGGTTAATGGATGCTAACCTAATATGAGTTCTCAACATGGATGCCAAGATTCACCTCTCAGGCTTGGCTCTTGAGGTGAATTCCTTGGCATCCATGTCTGAAATGCATAATAACATGGTAAGCAGCAGCAAACCTCTCATAATCCTCTATATTAAATTGTTTTTCAACTTTGCATTTAACACCTTACACTATAGTAACTATGAGCTAATATCTCCTTTTCTGTCATGATCATGTCCCTTACTACTTGTCGAGTTACCCTAGCCTGCAGTAGATACCTATATACCTGCATGAATGATTTCTCTATTTGCTTTCACATTGTCCAGCAACAACCCTTTTTCACATTGGCTATCCCACTTTTGTTTAAACTTGTTTACAATCATAGCTTCCACTTTGACTCCTAATTGTTACTTTACCTTCCTGATGATGGAGTACCATAGTTTACATCAGAGAATGGTAAGCCATCCATCCATCAGTACAGCTCATTTTCTTTCTGCCAGAAATATTAATCATATTAATTAAGCCTGCATTTTCATTCAAGCTACACATATATGTAAATAAGCTTCTGTGTTAACTGCATAGCATCAGAAACTCAAAATAGTAATCAGATAGTAGATCTGATATATGATTTTAGTCAATATTTTTTTTAGCTAGGAAGCCCCTGCATGCATTCCCCGATTTGGGAGACTTCATCTTTCTCCATTCACCCCACCCCCTTTTATTTTAATAGTCTCACTGTGAGGTTGCATGTGCTTGGAGACAACTGCAAATACACTGATTCAAATAATTAGAGCACTACAATTGTATATAAGATCATTGAACCACACTGGGGGGTATATAAGGTCATATAGCCACATGGGGAGGGCAGTTAGGCCTTCCTTCATCCAAATCATTGCATGAACATAATGTATAAAGTGAGGTAGCTTCATTGTACTACAGACCATCTAATGCTCTCTGACAGCTTATTGAGTCACAGTTGACATTTAGTCACTGCAATTTTGTGCTCCTTGGCAATGCTGTTGATTTATTCTGCATTGTGATTATGTGGTTCATGTACTGATGCAGTCCTTATAGTGGAGTGTAGTTTGATCAGGATACAATTTGTTGTACCAAACCTATAAAATCTTGGTTCATTGAATAAGTGAAACAGACAGAGCAGAAATTGTACTCACCTGGAGGACCCATATTAAAAATCAATCCTAGAGTTTCAATGAGTCAAGAGTAGATAGCCTGGGTACAATAAAATGTGTCTGAATCTATCCTGGCTCAGTGAATTGCTAATTAATCATAGATATGCTCATAGTCTCGAATACCAAACTTAGAATCTACTGGCTTTCAAGATGATTGACTGCTTTATTCCAGTGTTGATATTTTATGTTTCATATGAATGTATCGTGGTTATTTTTAAAGGACATTAATGATTTACCATTAATTCTAAAGGGAAGCTGGTTCCATAAACTTGGCTGGAACTGTATAATACATTTATCATTTGTTTACTACTATTGATATTTACTCTTAGTTTTAAATTCCGTGGTCTGTTAATAGTTCACCAGTGGAGCTTGCCAGGCACAAACTTTCATGCATAACCAAAAGAGACCTTGTCTTAGAGACCAGACAGAGGTCACCTCATAGTAACATGTAATAAACAGAATATAATGATAGTTTCTGAAATCTTTCTGAGTAGTTCCATGTTTTCTAATCCTATGATCTTTTTAGTTAAAAATTAGGCCCCCTTATTGAAATGTCAGCACTAACATCTGGCAAAAAAAATACCAAAAATGCAGGAGAAGAGTAAGTATTAAACATTTCTCTTCTCCTTTAAACATGCTTTTTGCAGGGAGGCAAACCCCCGTGCCCCCAAACTTATATATACCAACTCTTAGATTGCCATAACTCTGAGAAAAGGGAATATTCCAAGAAATTGCCATTTTGGACTTGGTTTATGCAAGTCTGTTCTTTCGGCTGTTCATTTCCTGCATTTTGGTTCTCTATGAAACTGGTCCCAACATTTCAAATAGCTAACTAACAATGATTGTATCTCCTATCAACAAGATATAAAGTGGTAAGGTAATATCCCTGATGTAATCAGATATTACCTTTAAAATTAAATAAATAAAAATGATTTTCTGACAGAACACCAGTCAAAGTTTAAATTGTTGACTATTATTGCTCCTAGGTCTTTAATGACGATGTCCCTTTTTAAGATTTGACCATTAATCTTGTAATAATGTATGCCTTTTTACCAAGTCTCCTTTTACTGTTTCTGCTGGCAATAATGGTAACATTATTTCTGGACCACTTGTAAATTTTTTGCAACCTGTCTTTATTTTGAAGAAGCAATTAAGTTACTCGATTTGCAATAGTTACAAAATTGGTTATTTGTAGCTCATTTATTACATTTAGCTCTGAGAAGAACAATCCAAAAAGAAATGGCCTCAGTACAGAGACTTTTGGGACATCACTTATAAATGTGTTGTGACATCTTTGACAAGTTACATTTTTGTTGCGTAAACAGTGTTTTTTCTATTGAATTACATATAGATTGACATTTAATGCCTATAATTTGTCAATTATTCCCTTATGCAGAACAGTGTCAAAAACAAAATCAAGAGATGTAGTATACCCTTCATCAAGGGCTGCTGTTATTCTTTCAGAGAAAGATTCAGAAGGCAAGTTTCCCTTTAACAAACCCATACTGCTCCTAGAGTGATGGCACTCACTGAAAATAATGAAACTCCAACTTGGATTTGCTAAAACCACTTCCAGCAGACCATAGAGCAATGCTTTTTTGCAGGGGACAACTTCACTGGTCATTCCCGCAAACTAATAAATACCTCCTCTGAGGTCCACACCCATATTGCCTTTTTCAGCCAATGCCAACAACTTAATTAAACAAATAAAGGAAAATATGAATGTGTTACAATCAATGCTAGGAGCCTGAACAAGAAACTATATTCCTTACAATCCCTTCTCACCCTGGAAGATATTGACGGCTGTGTACTGATTGAGTCATGGTTTAAAACAGCAGAGACCATTCCAATTGTGCAAGGCTATAATGCCTTCCATATGTTTAGACCAGCTACTGCACAGGAGAGGGAAAAAAGGTAGGATGTTTCAATCTTTATCCAGAAGAGACTCACATCAAGGCTGGTAAAGGAGCATGATGCACTAGAGCTGTTCCTCAGAAACAGAACTTCTTACCATGACCCAAAACACTTTCTCTACTACTGAACATTGGATGAAAAACAACCATTTTGCCCTTAACTCCAATAAAATCAAACTCCTGATCTTTACACCCAAAAAACACCACTCTTAATAAATCAAACTTTACCATCTATTCATCCAAAAAACTGCCATAGAGGTAGTCCCCTAGACCAAGTTACTCGGCATTATTGTAGATGATAACTTAACATTCGACCAACACATCCACAATAGTATCAACAAAACACACTAAAAACTTGGTATCCTTTACAGACATAAATACTTCTTAAATTACTCTACTAGAAGAACACTTGCGCGAACCTTTCTCCTACCCTCTCTTCTCTACAGTGCCCCCATTCTTACAAACATCCAGTCCTACTTAAAAACTAAAATGGACACCTGCTATAACAAATTTGCTAAGTTTGTGACCTGTGCAAAATACTCATCCCATCACTGCCATTCTTTACAATCCCTGGAAAGGCTTGAACTCCCACAACACCTCACATACATTCAACTATCTACAGCACACAAAATTATCCACAAACCTCTAGAATGCCCAGCCGTCACCTCCCTTCTAACTCTCTGTCAGCCAATCTGGCATCTCAGATCTGAAAATCAATCTCTTATCCAAGTAAATAGACCAAAACTCCCTGTAGGTCAGTATCTCTACTCTTTCACTGTAGCCAAACTCTGGAATGCTTTTCACCTCTTCTCTGAAACATTAATAGTTCCCCCCATTATTCAAAAAGTCTCTACATCAATATCTCTCCTCTCAATGGCTCTGCCCATGTACCATCTCCAGTTCCTCAATAACCTGATTTCATTATTGACCCCTCTAGCCCTATACTCATCTTTTTCTTCCCTCTTAAGTGTCACCCTTGAAAACCTTCTTGCACCTTACTTTGCCTAACATGTTATATGAAAAATAGTGTAGTTACACATGCTTGTCCTATGCATTCTATATAAGCTAATCTGCATAGCCTGTCAAAAATGTACTATGCATATGTATTTGTGTATGACTTATCTGTCTTCTATGTTAAACACTTTATACATTGGATACCTTGACGTGAATCAAAGTTGATTTCATAACTTCTAGTGACATAATTAAACTAAGTTCCAAGTATTTCTCCTGATTTTATATAAGTTATAAAATGTTTATCACTTTGGAAACTCTTGTTTAACTAACTTCTATTATCTTGTACTCTGTTATGGAGCTTTACTCCCAGGCCTCCACTGAAAATGGGTCATTTCAGCCCAGTAGACTTTCTCGGTCAATAAAAGCACATAAATAAATAATTAATGCCCAAATAACCATCAGGAAGGTCCCGTACCATATATTAGCTAGCTATAGAACTGCCTCTATGACACAAGAAAGCCACAATGCCTATCGACAAAAACTAGAATTATTCAGTATTAAATCCAGTACTATTTTCATAGGTGAGCTAAACTATCCGACTATAAACTGGAAGACCTACACTATCATTACTACGCAAACACAGAGATTCTTGGACTTTGTCAATAAAAATGCCCTGGAACAATTAGTCAGAATATGCACTAGGGGAATAACATCTTGCATATTGTATTTACTATTATGGGGCATCTTGCACCATCCCTTGTGTATCTTCATCACTTGTTAGGTCTGGCCATAAAGCAGTCTCTTTCAAAATAAAACTGAAACCAGAGATCCTTCCACCCAAGATACCTTTAAAAATGTCTAATTTCTTTAGACGTTTCTTTAAACTACCGACACCTAAGTGATACATTGGCAAGCTTCAAATTTCCACCATACCCAGTTAACTCCATTGAATTTGCATAAATATACACCACCACAATATACCAGCATTTAAACAGCTGCATAGATGCAGCTTTATCCTGTAGGAACAAGGGTGAGACAAACCCCAGAAACAAACTCACATGGTGGAACCATAATATTAACAAGCTTTGTAATAAAAGGAAAATAATTTTTACACAGAGGAGGTCACTGAAATAAACAAACAACATAATAAAATCCAGCAAAGCCAAGTCTGAGGCTAAAACAGCTACCCAAGTCAAAGACAATCACAAGGCATTTTTTATTTATATTTGCAATCTCAAAAGCACAATGCAGCAACGGGCTGAGCTGTTTGTAAACAATGTTACCTATGCAACAACACTGTCCAGTCTCAGCTTCCATACATGTTTTGTACCAGGTGAATGGAGAACAGTAACAGTCATTCCCCTACATAAGGAAGAACCTTCTACAGACCAAGGCAATTACAAGCCCATAAGTCTGACCAGTCCCACATGCAAAGCCATGGAAAGACTGATCATGGAATTAATCAGGGACCCTCCAAACACTGGACCCGTCTCAGTTTGGATTCTTCAAGTGCAGGTCATGCTTACTCAACCTGATGGACTTTTTTGAAAAGGTCACCAAAGCAATGGATTAAAGCAAAATGGTACACACCACATATCTCGACCTTTCCAAAGCTTTTGCTCCAATTCCCTACTCAGGCATAGTAGAAAAGCTAAATAAACTGGGAAGAACCCCAACATCACCAGCTGGATTGCCAACTGGCTCACTGATAGGATGCAGATAAACAACAAAACAGGAGAAGTAACCTACACAAAAGAGAACATTCACAAGTGGAGTCCCTCAGAGTTCTGATGAGACCTCGCCTGTTTAGCATCTACTTTTCTGAAGTAAAAGCCAAGACCAAAGGGATCTGGTTGACTAAGTTTGCAGATGACTGCAAGCTAGGAGCAGTCATTGAATCCCCAAATGACTTAGCAGGAAGGTTTGTCTCAAATAAATAACTGGTGCCAAAACCATGGTCTGAAACTAAATGCCACAAAATGCATTATTATATCCTTTGGGAAGTTATCTACCTCAGGGAAGTGCCACATTGACAATACTCCCTTAAGAGCTGACCCAGTTGTTCAGGATTTGCGAACTTATGCAGGCAGTGGCCTAACTTTTGACCAACATGTGTCTATTGTTGTAAAAAGTCTTTCTATATTGCACAGCCTTTAAACAAAGGGATTGTGTCTAGATCTAGGGATGTTATTGCCCCATTTAATCAGCCCTCATTAGGCCATTCATTGAATATAATGTCCCCTTTGGCATGCATCTGTCCAGACACATGCAACAACTGGAATGCCAACAGAGATAACTTACTAAAAGGATACAAGGCCTAAACAACATGTCTTACATAAATCAAATCAAAGCCCTGTCAACTATACTCAGTATCCTACAGACTGCTAAGAAGTGACCTGTGTCTGGCATACAAAGCATCCTCTGACCTGTACTCGTGGGCCTGCCCTCACATCAGCAGGTCAGATGGCATCAGAAATACTCAGTACAGGGATATAAACCTCTTCTGCAACATCAGAGTGGTTTGGAGGGGCAGGTATATTTCACAGAGGATACTGCTGCTGTGGAACAGACTCCCCCATCCTCATAAAATAAAGTTCATTCCTGTCCATATTCAACTGCAACTTATATCTATGGATGGAAAACAGTAAATTTATCCCAGGATTGTCCCCCTCTACTACTATTGGACAGAGGCAGCTCCTAAATGCTTTATCCGAAGCATGGGTCCTCTCAAATTATCTAGGTTATGATCCCAGTTATTCTCAGTAGGGCTAATATATAATTGTTGACCATGGGATGAGTAAGGCCAAGCTATAACCAAATGGGATAGATTATTTTGAGCACAAAAATGGAAATCAGTTAGGCTTGAAATGGCCCACAAAGGCTGATAGCCTAGTACTTACCTATGAACCTAAAAAGGGAAAACTTAACTATCCTGAAAGTAGTCTTGGCAAATCTAATTTGGAGTGTTGGCATGCCTAGAGTGTCATGTTTCCTATGACAGGTTCTCTTCATGGACATTGGTCCTCTGTTTTCCTTTGGATGAACTCCATTCCAAATTTCACAAAGATTCTATGTAGAATACTGGTCAGGACAAAAGAGTTAAAATTGTTTAGATCTGGTTTTCCATCCCTCTTCTTTGTGAACTGGTACCACTATAGACTCTGGCCACAGGTCAGAGATGTGTCCAAATACTAGCATTTTCTTATAATGAAACTGATGGGGGGTTAACTATGTTTTCCTTGATCCTGTATATGAAACTACCAGCTATGTTTAGATTTTTTTTCTCCTGGCGGCTATCATGTTTACAGTTAAATATGAGATGTCTTCTGATTGCTCTGTAGACCCATTACACACTTCTTTGTTTATTGTGAAGTTTGCAGAAATGTATTTGACTAAAACCACAGTTGCTGTCTTCTGGAACTGGATGATCAATTTATTTTTGGTATATTCTATCTTCTGTCTATTATCTGTTGAATCTGTCTGTCTCTCTGTCTGTCTATCTACCTATCTGCCTAGCTGGCTTGCTAAAGATTCATAGGTATCACTGAGGCAGTTATGCCAGATAGACACAGTAATAATATGCATACTCCACACAGATAGTGACTGGAAGTCAGGACTGAGACTCAAACCCTGGCACGTTGACAGACATCTTGCCACCAAGCCCTCTACTATTGTTCTTTTGACTACTGTCTATCCCATGTCTGCTACTTATACCTCACGTCTAACTTCCTGTGTACCTTTTCCAATCCAGGCTGGCTTTGTTCTACCTCCTTTAGCACCCTCATATTTCTGTTTGCTACACTGTCCTGTTCTTTCACAATCAATACAAAAATGCTAGAAGACACTGTCACATTTTTTTAACTCTGCTTTTCTAAATATGGTCAATGCTCATGCAACTCTAAAGAAAATAATGGTTAAAGCAAACTCAGTCTCACGGCTAAGTAGGAAAACCAAACTTCTCATGGTACAAAGGGACAAAGCCTAGAAAATCTGGAACCAAAACTAATCTGAGTTAAACCTACAAAAACATAAACAACTGAGAAACTATATCATACAGCAGATTAAATTAGACAAAAAAATCCTATTATTCAAAACTGTACATCAGATTATAATAATACAAACCTCTTCTGGGCATCAGAAAATACTGTTAAACCCTGGCTGTACTAATCAACTAATACCAACAGGGTATACATTCACCATATCCACTGCAGACAAACTTAATACCCATTTCATTGAATCAGTTACCTCTCTCCTAATTGACTCTTGCTCATCCACCCACCCTGGCCCCTCAGCAACCTTCTTCTTTACCCTCACTATCTCCTGGACTACAGCACCACCCCTAAACCCCTCACCAAACCATAATGTCCTCTCCTTCAAACCCATGCTGACTACAACTATCAAAAAACTACTACAAAACTAAAGCCTTTGCCGTAGGCAACCTCGCAGCCAAATATCTAAAACTAGCAGCAGATGCAGCAGCATACCCAGTTTCCAATCTCTGAAGGAAAGTTATATCCCTGAAACCTGCAAAAAATCCTTCATTTTAGCCTTACACAAAGGCAATAATTCCACATACATTACCAACTATAGAAGTGTCACCACTATCAAAAATCCTCGTAAAAATGCATACAATCACAACTGCTCGCTTTTATCACTCAAAACAGCCTATTTGTACCAACAAATTATGGATTATACCCCAACCACAGTAGCACAACCACTCTCCTCAACTTTATAACAGCCATAAATCAAAGTAGAGATACAGGTAACAGTGTCAGCAGTATTTCTGGGCCTCTTCAAACCCTTCAGCACAGTCTCACATCAAAATGCAGATCCAGAAAATGTATAACCTAGGACTTCACCTCACATGTTTTACCTGTTTTGATAGCTACTTGTCCAATAGAGGCTGTCAGACAGCAAAGTGATATCTCTCCCTCTCTTCCCATATCACTGGAAGTCCCCCAAGGATCTGTTCTTGGCCACTTACTCTTCAAGCCACTACAAACCAATACACTGGTGATGCTACCCTTTTATGCAGTGAACAAATATGCATACCTTAATAAAAAACAGTAATCTTTCACATCTATAGAATCCTGGCTGACTGAGCACAACTACTACAAAATAAAAAAAAATCTAAACTTGTACTATTCACCCCCTAAACAACTCACCTCACAAAAATCTTTTTTCAGCCAAACATCCAGCAACAATAGTTTCTAGGAGTTACTATAGATGATAATATGAAATGTGTTCACCACATCACTGAAGTAGTAAAAAAAGAAAATGTCAGAAACTTGGAGCCATTTACAGAACCAAGCCATTCCTCACATCTGATACAATAAATAAATACAACTAGAGCATCAACTCTCCTTCTGCTAACACAAGTATATGCTGCTCTTATATTTGTGAACATACAATTTATCCAAAAATGTGCTGGAACAGTGCTATAACAAAATAGCAAAGTCTGTCATTAATAGGCCCCCATAGAACTCACCCCTGAGTAGCTGTCAAGCAGCTACACTGGCCTGAACTACCTAACTGCCTCAGAACTAAACACAGTGCATAACCTCATCTACAAACCCAAAAACTGCCCCAGCCTAAAACATGTCTTACAACGTTACCCTTCGATCAGCTGAGAAATTCCTCCTAGTAATAACCAAATCCAGAAACTCCTCAGGGGAAGCCTTGTACTCTTCATGCATCTCTAAAATCTAAAACTCTACCCCCCTAACATTCAGGTAAATCGAACACACTGGGACCTTAACAGAAATACAAAAATACCTTATGGACTCCTGGCACTGCTCTTGCTCAAGCCTTGGCTGACTCACTTTCCTTACACCCCTGTTATACCTTCTTACTCACATAATACTTTCTATATTCTCCATCCTCAGGTATTGGCTGCTCTATCTTATTGTACTCTTCCCTTTCAAATTCGCCCTCTTTATACATCCGACTGTCACCACAATAATCTCATCATTTTTCTGCACCTCCCATAAACCTAAATGTATATTCAAAATGCCACCCACTCAGAAACTATGCCATCCCAAACTTGAATAAAATGGAATGTATATCCAACTTGCAATGTTCTTTACTGCCTGTATATGTTTAGTGTACATATTATTTATAAGTCCTTAATTAATTGTATATAAACAAATCTATCTGCACTGTCATTTTTGTTCAAGGTAAGTATATCTGCATTGTAATCTCTTTAGTAGACTATGTAATCTCAAGTGTTCTTGAAACAGTATACAAATCTACCTAGACTTTATGTCTAAGGAAAAACTTTAATTGTAACCTTAACATGTTGTATGAAATGGAGCACTTCTCCCTGGGACTACCCCAAAAAAAGGCAAATTTCTGCCCAGTGAACTATCCAGTTAACAAATGCAAAAACTAAATAAATAAATACGTCCACATTTGCTGAATGGTATTGTACAATACAGTAATTTCAGAGTCTTTACAGTGTTTAGCAAAACTTGTCCTACTCTATCAAGTGTTAAAACTGGAACAACCTCTACCCAAATCTACAGAGTGTGGCACACTTTTTATTCCACGTCTTACCCCCTTAGTGATGATATTACCTATTATTATTTTTGATGCACTACCTTTCACAGAAATGTAGTTTTTTCCTGCTTCAGTATCGTAGTTTTTACATTTTACATCCTTATCTTCACTTGGTCCATTATCATGCCCATCTGAGAAACATTTTCTTTGCTGCCTCATGGCATAGAGGGATGGGGCCCTGACCGTGACACAGGAGACCCAGGTTCAATTGGCAGACTGGGTACTGCAGGACCTGAAGGAAATGGGATAAGATTGCTCATTGTTTGCTCATCCACTCTTAGAATGAGAAGTGATGGTGTGTGGGTGTGTGTGTGTGTGTGTGTGTGTGTGTGTGTGTGTGTGTGTGTGCGTGTGCCTGTGCATATATATGCCTGTGCGTGCGTGTGTGTGTGTGTGTGTGTGTGTGTGTGTGTGTGTGTGTGTGTGTGTGTGTGTGTGTGTGTGTGTGTGTGTGTGTGTGTGCGCACGCTTCAAGGATGTGTCTCCTATGTTCACCCAGTCCTCTACTCAGGAAATACTTAGTTTCTTTCACCTTCTACTTTCTGAAATTTCTGCAAAATTCACTTCTTACTTCATTGTTATTGTGCTAAAGGCAATAGCTTGACCATAAAGCCTTATCAACTGTTGTTATCCACAAACTCATCTATGGCTTTATGGTTCTATTAAGAACTGTCTCATCTAATATTCTAATATAATATTGTATCTCATGTTAAAACTAAAACCATGCCTGCCAGTATTGTATAATGCCCTCCAGCGTAGGTATCCACCACCATGCAAATGTCTCTATGAACTGTATGCCTGCCAGTATTGTATGATGGCCTGCATCCTATATCTCATTTGCAGTGCAGAGAGAATTTTCATATCTTTTTGTGAGCCATCTAGTTAGCAATGCTTCCAGTCATCCTAATCCCACGCCACAGATGCAACTTTCAAATTGTTTCATATTATTACTCTGAATCCCATTTTTTAAAAACAGTCAAGTCCTTACTGTCTTAGATTCCAGTATTTACCTTTGTAGAAAAGACACAACCCATACATTTGTTCATGTTGTTTACTGCTGTCTAAACAAGCTATCATACAGAATGACTTTCATCAACAGGACTCAATCCTTTTCAGCACAGTTTACAAAAAAGCTATATACAACTGGTTCAATATGACTCCTGTTATATGTTATGCATTGATTTCACAATCATCTGTGTTTACTTAATAACTAAATAACTTCATGTAAGCATTTTGTCAGATTTTAGCATCTCCATCACACATTTCAATTATTCAGTAAGAAAGGGCTCCTGTAGCATTAATCTTGTAGTTACAAATATCTCATTCCTTTTGTGCTACCATTCTGAATCCTGTACAAGTCAGTATTTGCATCTTGCTCTCTTAACTTGGCAAAGAATCTCCAAGTCACAGGCTTTTGTGGATTATAGTTTACTGACAAAAAATGTTGGTATTCTTACTGACAGCCTGTAGCGATGTTAGACACACTAGTCATCAGTGTAAGTTACAAAAATTGTTGAATACTTCCCAGCATAAGTCCCACCATCCTTTTCCCCCACTCCACAACCATCTAGCTCAAGAGTGTCCAACCCGCGGCCCGCGGGCCGCATGTGGCCCTCAGAGCTCTTCCATGCGGCCCGCGACCCTTAAGTTGAAATTTTACTTTTTTCCGTGTGTTTTCACATCTGCGTCCTTCAGCTGTTGTGCGCATGCGCCACATTACTTTTTTCCCGTTTTTTTTTTTTTTTTATGCCAGCATCTTTCAGCTGGTGTGCGCATGTGCCAAAGCAACGTCCTCTCGTTTTTTTGCGTCGGTAGATTCATTCGCGGTACACAGCTGAAGGAAGAGGATTGAGATCGCGGTGAAGAAAGAATTGAGAGTGAGGGGGATTTATTACACTGACTACACATCTCCTGCAGTAACAGGTAAGTCGTTAGAATCAGAACTTGAGGAAAGCGAACTGTTGTAATATAACTGGGGGGATGTAATGACAGAATGCTCATCAGAAGAGCCACAGCATGTCATTCCAGGAGGAGCTGATTACAGACATTACAGAGGCTGCTGTTTCAGTCTAGCCTGCATGATTCTAGATTAGAACCTAACCATGTGATTAATCCTGTAACACTGTCAGATCTGACGGTTTGTACTGTCGATCTCCACATATTTGGCCATTTCATCCACCACAGTCCTGAACCATAATGAGCTTCATGGGGGTGGCTTGGAGTTTGTATATACACCTTCTGCCGATGAGCTGCAGATTTGTGGAAGGTGATTGTGACTAGGCTTTTCTCATGCTGCCCAGTAAGTACCAGGCTTGCCATGATTTCTGATAACTAGATAATGTATGTTTCTAGATAGCAAGTAGTCATTTTACCTTTTGCAAGTTGTGCATGCTAGCTTTTTGTAAAAGGATTTTTAAACTTCATAATCATTAAATGACAGTTTGAAGAGCATTCCTGATTTAATCCAGATAGTTTAGGGAACATATTAAGTAATGAGCTAGAATTGGAGCATCTTCTGATTTGCAGTGGGGATTCTATTTGAATTACAGTGTGCATCACATAGGAAGTTGGGGAGCTGATGTCTCTAGCTTTTGTTAACATGATGAATGCCGAGCAATAGAGTCTACAGAGGAATTAAGAAATTGCTATTTTACTGTTAATAGAATTGGTTTTCACAAGTTAATGAAATGGAAACTGAAAATGGGATGTTATATTAGTATAACTGAGTACTAGTGGTAGGAGCTGTGTAAAGTTGGCATTGTCACTGACTGCACTGACAGCATCTTGGAAAAAAGATGCATGAAAGGGTGGGTAGTTGAGCTTTCACTATCAGACTGAGCCTATAAATTAATATTTCTATTTGGAAATCAGTGGTGGTGTAGTTAAAGGCTGTTTTTTAACAAAATTAATACAAAATGTTGTGATAAGATTGAAGTCTTGTGTTTTGGGACTGGAACTGTTTTTTTAATAATTAGAATGAGATATTGAATTTTAGGGCAAATATTATGCATTTATTAATTTATTTATTGTTCAAATTCATCTACAATACAGCCAGGGGGTCGACTTTGTTCGTCCGCAGGGTTGCCAGACATCCCTATTTGGCTGGACTGTCGAGATCAGCAGCCTGATCCCGAGTCCCGCCCTGCCGGTTGAAATCCCGGCCAGCCTCCGCTTAGCTTTTTTTTCTTGATTAGCCCGTATACCTGGCATACGGGCCAATCAAAAATCGCTAAACACGGAGCTTCTGCATTAAACTGAAGTAGCTCCGTTTTTAGTTAGCGCTTTTTGATTGCTTGTATGCCACTGTTAAATGCGGAACTGCAATTTTTTTTTTTTTTTGGTCCTCACTTGCCGTCAACATGATATATTTTACATGCGGCCCCCAGTCCATTTCTGTTGACTCAATGCGGCCCTTGCAACTGAAAAGGTTGGACACCCCTGATCTAGCTCATCTAGCTTTTGCAGTTTAAGCACCCTCGTTGTACAGTAAACCCAGTGCATGCAGTGCTGTATGTTCAACCATAGGGGGCACTGCATCCTCACAGTGACTTGTATTTAATACATACCGTACACCAAGAGTGTCCAACCCGCGGCCCGCGGGCCGCATGCGGCCCTCAGAGCTCTTCCATGCGGCCCGCGACCCTTAAGTTGAAATTTTACTTTTTTCCGTGTGTTTTCACATCTGCGTCCTTCAGCTGTTGTGCGCATGCGCCACATTACTTTTTTCCCATTTTTTTTTTTTTTTATGCCAGCATCTTTCAGCTGGTGTGCGCATGTGCCAAAGCAACATCCTCTCGTTTTTTTGCGTCGGTAGATTCATTCGCGGTACACAGCTGAAGGAAGAGGATTGAGATCGCGGTGAAGAAAGAATTGAGAGTGAGGGGGATTTATTACACTGACTACACATCTCCTGCAGTAACAGGTAAGTCGTTAGAATCAGAACTTGAGGAAAGCGAACTGTTGTAATATAACTGGGGGATGTAATGACAGAATGCTCATCAGAAGAGCCACAGCATGTCATTCCAGGAGGAGCTGATTACAGACATTACAGAGGCTGCTGTTTCAGTCTAGCCTGCATGATTCTAGATTAGAACCTAACCATGTGATTAATCCTGTAACACTGTCAGATCTGACGGTTTGTACTGTCGATCTCCACATATTTGGCCATTTCATCCACCACAGTCCTGAACCATAATGAGCTTCATGGGGTGGCTTGGAGTTTGTATATACACCTTCTGCCGATGAGCTGCAGATTTGTGGAAGGTGATTGTGACTAGGCTTTTCTCATGCTGCCCAGTAAGTACCAGGCTTGCCATGATTTCTGATAACTAGATAATGTATGTTTCTAGATAGCAAGTAGTCATTTTACCTTTTGCAAGTTGTGCATGCTAGCTTTTTGTAAAAGGATTTTTAAACTTCATAATCATTAAATGACAGTTTGAAGAGCATTCCTGATTTAATCCAGATAGTTTAGAGAACATATTAAGTAATGAGCTAGAATTGGAGCATCTTCTGATTTGCAGTGGGGATTCTATTTGAATTACAGTGTGCATCACATAGGAAGTTGGGGAGCTGATGTCTCTAGCTTTTGTTAACATGATGAATGCCGAGCAATAGAGTCTACAGAGGAATTAAGAAATTGCTATTTTACTGTTAATAGAATTGGTTTTCACAAGTTAATGAAATGGAAACTGAAAATGGGATGTTATATTAGTATAACTGAGTACTAGTGGTAGGAGCTGTGTAAAGTTGGCATTGTCACTGACTGCACTGACAGCATCTTGGAAAAAAAGATGCATGAAAGGGTGGGTAGTTGAGCTTTCACTATCAGACTGAGCCTATAAATTAATATTTGTATTTGGAAATCAGTGGTGGTGTAGTTAAAGGCTGTTTTTTAACAAAATTAATACAAAATGTTGTGATAAGATTGAAGTCTTGTGTTTTGGGACTGGAACTGTTTTTTTAATAATTAGAATGAGATATTGAATTTTAGGGCAAATATTATGCATTTATTAATTTATTCATTGTTCAAATTCATCTACAATACAGCCAGGGGGTCGACTTTGTTCGTCCGCAGGGTTGCCAGACATCCCTATTTGGGCGGGACTGTCCCGAGATCAGCAGCCTGATCCCGAGTCCCGCCCTGCCGGTTGAAATCCCGGCCAGCCTCCGCTTAGCTTTTTTCTCTTGATTAGCCCGTATACCTGGCATAAGGGCCAATCAAAAATCGCTAAACACGGAGCTTCTGCATTAAACTGAAGTAGCTCCGTTTTTAGTTAGCGCTTTTTGATTGCTTGTATGCCACTGTTAAATGCGGAACTGCAATTTTTTTTTTTTTTTTGGTCCTCACTTGCCGTCAACATGATATATTTTACATGCGGCCCCCAGTCCATTTCTGTTGACTCAATGCGGCCCTTGCAACTGAAAAGGTTGGACACCCCTGCATTGCAGCAACACCCATGTGCATCAACATTAAATGTTATACAAATAGATTGTTTTACATCCAATTAATATGCATTGCACTCCTTTCAAGATATAAAACCTGGCATCTGACACCAACTTGTTTAGTATTGCAATAAAACACCTTGGACCAGTGGGTTGACACCCCACAAGAGGTGAAAATATCTTGGACTTGGTATTAACCAACATGAGTAACCACTGCAACATCCCTATAGTATCATCTTCCCTGGTAAGATCCAACCACTTTCAAAGTCACCATCCCCGGGGTGCATTTCCTATCTTATTTATTTATTTTTATTTATTTATTCATTTATTTATTTATTTATATTTGTTGACCGGGAGTGTCCGACTGGACATAGGTCCATTTTCAGTGGAGGCCCAAGGAGCAAAGCTCCACAGTTAAAATAAACAAACAGTAGTTACATTGGATTACATAGCGATTAACAATTTACATAGCAATTACTTACAACATATTTACAGATGAAGAACATAGTACATCAGTAGACAACTAGAATCTTTATCTGTGAAGTACATAACAGACATTAACAAATGTTAAAATAAGAAGTTCCTGCTGTATAAGTACTAGGCTTATGAGCATCTGAGCTTGCTATAATCAAGGTAGTTAGTGGAGTGGAAAGAAAGGTAGTGGCTGGATGGGGTGGGTGATATCAGAGTGGGAGTTGCAAGGGCATAGCCAGCATGTTTTTAGGTGCGCTTTTAGTAAAGTTTTGAAGTGGGTGCATGATGGTACGGAGGTAATTGTGGGTGGGAGGGAGTTCCATAATTTGGCTATGGTGCAAGAGAATAGTGCTTCACCAGCAGAGTTATTGGCTTTAGTGATCTGCAAGTGATTTTTGTTGCTGGATCTTAGTGGTCTGGTGGTGCGATAGGGTTGGAGTAGATTCTGGAGGGATGGGACATTTAGTGGATGGTTTACTAGTTTGTGGGCGAGTGAGAGTTGATACCATTGAAGGAGGTGAGGGAGTTCAAGCCAGCCCAGTTCAGCAAGTGAGAGACAATGGTGACTACGGTAGGATGCCCCTGTGGCGAATTTGGCAATTTTGTTGTAGCAGGTCTTTAGCTTGTTTAGATCGCATTGCCTTAGGTTGGTATATATTGGAGAGGCATAATGTAGGGTGGAGATAAGGTGGGAATTTGCTATTGAAATCTTTGCTGCTTTGGTGACAAGATAATTATTTCTGTATAACGCTCCTAGTTTTTTGTGGACTTTTTTATGGTCATGGATATGTGAATGTCAAATTTTAGTTTATTGTCTATTTCCACTCCTAGCAATTTGGTGTGTTCAGTTGGGTATATAGTGGTGTTGTCTTTTGCTGTGATGTTAAAGTGAGAGTTGTTTTGAGTATGTTTGGTGGGTTGGAAGATGAGTAGATTAGTTTTGTTTGGGTTGAGTATTAATTGGGTATCGGATAACCAAGTTTCAACAGAGGAAAAGGTTTCCTGTGTGACTTTTTGCAGTTTGGGTAGGGACTGGGCTGAGCAGATGATGGTCGAGTCATCTGCGTATTGTATGAGTGTGCCATGTGTGGTGGCAGAGGCTAGATTATTTGTGAAAACAGAGAAGAGTAGGGGTCCAAGGATGGATCCTTGGGGAACCCCTATGGAGACAGGTAGTTGGAGAGATATGTCATTCTGCCATACAACGGATTGTTGGCGGTCAGACAGGTAACTCTGAAACCAGTTGGTGACTGATTGTGAGAAGGATAGGTTATTGAGGACAGAGATAAGTTGTTTGTGTGGGACCATGTCAAATGCTTTAGATAGGTCTAGGAAAGTAGCAGAGGAGAGATAGCCATTGTTTTTATGCTGAAGGATAGTGTTAGTAAAGGAGAGTAAGGCAGAGGTGGTGCTATGGTTTGGTCGGAAACCATGCTGAGTATTGGAAAGGAGGTTGTTAGTAAGGAGGTAGTCTGAGACCTGAGAGTGTATGCATCTCTCTAGTATTTTGGAGAGTGGAGAGAGAACAGCTATGGGGCAGTAATTGGTTAGTTCTCTGGAGGGTCCACCTTTATGGAGGGGAATTATATGTGATAATTTCCACAGTGTGGGAACATAGCTTTCTGACAGAGATCGGTTAATCAAGATGGATACTGGGTAGGCCAGAGCATCAGCTGCGATTTGTAGGTATTCACTTGGGAGGTTGTCTGCTGCTAATTTGGTGGGTTTAAGTTTAGTTAAGAGTTTTTTTTATGTTGGAGGTAGGTACAGGAGAAAAAGAGAAGGCAGTGGGGAGATTAGTAGTTGAAGGTGTGGGTTGGAGGGCAGGGGGATTGTGTTGTTTAGCTAGTGATAGTATGGTTTGTGTGAAGTGTGTGTTGAATGAGGTAGCAATATTTTCTGAGGAGTGAGGGATGTTAGGATGAGGGGTACTGACTTTACCTGGGTGGAGGATGGAGTTTATGGAGGACCAGAATTGTTTGGGGCTGTGTTCGGAGGAGTCTAGGGCAGACTGGTAGTATTGGAATTTGTCCTGTTTTATTAACTTTTTGACTCTATTGCATAGTTCTAGGAATTTCTGTCTAGTTGAGGGGGTCTTGGTTTTGCGCCAGCGCTCCCAGGCTTTATCCCTGTTTTTCATTTCTGACTTAGTGGTTTTCTGTAGCTATGGGGAGGGTTGTGCTTTGATTCTGGAAAGTCTTATGGTAATTAAGGATGCTCAAGAAGGTAGTATTAAAAAATCCAACTGCGTCATCAAGACTGAGGTTCTTTAGAGGATGCCAGTTACATTCTTTGAGGGATGAGATGAATGTGAGTGGGTTAAAGTTTATTTTTTTACGTATCTGACGGTAGACGACAGGTTTAGCTTGGTATAGGTATTTTTTCAGTAGGAATGTTGGGGAGTGATCACTGAGGCTATCTGATAAGCAGCCTGTTATATATGACCGGGGGCTCTTACTGACTAGTATCCAATCCAGGGCAGTGTGCTTGCTGGAGTTTTTATTTATCCTGGTTGGCGACTGGACTAGTTGGGTGAAGCCATGAAGGTTTACATGATGGCTTTACATGATACATCTTCCATCCAATCGTCAAGGTTCCTTTTGAAGAAGAATGGCCACAAATGCTTGGTTAAACAGGAGGAAAGAATAAGGGTGATGGGCTGTCCACACTGGACATCTTTCACTTCACCAACGAATGTTTTTTGTAACACCTTTATTGAATCATCACTTGTAACGCAGGCAAATTTACATTTACACAAAAGTAATCAAATTGTATTGTCAGCAAACAGCCCTACTTACCATTATTGAGACATACAAGGTAGTTCCCAAGGTCTCCAGCAGAGAAATCAAATAGGCCCAATGTGCTTCCCAAGTACCTACCACCTGTCCTCCCCCCGAGACATGATCACAGTCCACTTTTTATATTTTCCTAACCCTGCTCCAACTTTGCCAGTGGTTCTTTACTGAGTTCGGCTCAAGTGCCAAGATCATGTTGATTACCCCTCAAGTAGGTTCATCGGTCTAGTAAAGAAGGAGGATCCAACCTGTTAAGCTCATAAAAAGTGTCAGTGATAATATCCATTCCCTCTAAGTCCCTTTTGCCTGAACAAATCTACTTTCTTCATTTTTCAAAACCTCTGCTCTTTGCCAGCTGTATCAAGTATACATATCAGGATCACCACTCCTACACAGACCAGGATGTACCAAGAGAATTGCATTGATGGAAGCTACATCCCGTCCTCTTACATTTGGTGGGTTTTCTGAAAGAAATAACTGCTGACCTTCAAGTCTCCTCTTTGTTTTGTCCATGAAGCTACAGACATGGGTGGTCAGAAAATTAATCTCCCACATTTTGTTAGTTGTCTAATAGCTAATATCTAAAGCCAATAACTTCAATACTTTCTTTACTACTTCCATACAAAGTCTAGCTAACCACTTATCTCCTGATGCTTCTCAACTGCTCTTAAGTAACATCAACAACTCCCTTCTTCCCTTTCAACTTCAACCCATACCCACCTCCTACATACAATCTCTTTTACAAAAACTTAAACCCACTACCCTCTCAGCAGATAAGCTTCCTGCTGAATTCCTTCAAGTAGCAGCTAAAGCTATTGCCTACCCTGTTTCTATCCTAATAAACCGATCCATAAAAGAAAGTACTTTTCCAGCAATCTGGAAGATATCACACATCATACCCTTACACAAAGGAGGTAAATCCACTGACCTTTCCGACTTTCACCCTATAGCGCTATTATCTCCACTAGCTAAAATCATGGAAAAATGTATACACAAACAACTACTTAACCATCTCCTCCATAACAACCTACTAGCTAACACTCAACATGGATTTAGACCTTTACATAGTACTACCACTGCACTACTTTCTTTTACCAACACCATCAACTGTAACCGTAACAACAACAAACTAACCTTTTCTCTTTTCCTAGACCTGTCAAAAGCCTTCGACATGGTCAACCATACACTCCTTCTACACATATTAAAATCCCTTGCTTTGGATTTCTCTTCCTTAACCTGGTTCTCATCCTATCTTGAAAACCGACAACAAGCAGTACTCTGGAAAAATTCTCTATCTGCTCTACTACCTATCTCTTTAGGAGTGCCTCAAGGATCTATACTAGGCCCACTCTTATTCTCTATCTTTATTAATGATCTCCAATCATCTATCCAAAACACTACCTGTATACAATATGCAGATGATTCTACCATTATTTGCACAGCTTCCACTCAATCTGAACTCCAGTCACTTACACAATCTACCTTTTCAACCGTCGAACAGTGGTTCTCAAAAAGATGTCTTCTCCTCAACCCCAAGAAAACAAAACTATTACTATTCTCACCTACCCACAAATCTTCTCAACTAAACTTCACTATTACTGCAAGTGATAATTCCCACATCGCCCCCGACTCTACTACCAAACTGCTTGGTGTTACTATTGATAATAATCTTAACTATGATTATCACATCAATAACACTATAAAAGCAGTTAATAAAAAGATTGGTTCACTGTACAGAATTAAACTCTTCCTTACACCCGAAGCACGGACCACCTTAGCACAATCACATCTTATCTCTACCCTACTGTATGCTTCCTCTATTTATACTAATCTCTCTAAAAGCAACCTAAGGAAACTGACTACATCCTACCACAATATAGCTCGTTTTGCCACAGCATCCCAGTATAGAACTCACCACTGTCTAAACTTAAAACACTTACACTGGTTGGAACTTCCTAACAAGCTTATCTATCAACAACTCTTAATAACACATAACATTCTATATCAACCATCAAAGACACCTGCTCTTAGTAACCTCTTGACTCCCTATAATAACTTGCAACAGCTGCGCTTGAAAAGCTACAAGTCAACACAACTAGAATTACAAATTCTGCAGGTAACTGCCTTTTCTCCAACTCAGTAGGCAAAACATGGAATAACCTCCCCTCACACATTACCTCTCTAGCCTCCTTTCATCTTTCTAAAAAATAACTTCTTTTACATCTGAACAACTTCTGGCTCTGCTCTTGTACCAATCCTGACTAACCTACTTTCTTCTTTCTACTATCATATTTCCTTATTTCAAAACTGCAATCTTTCTCTGTGATCACAAATGACTTAATGACTCTACTGCTACTACTGTTCTCATAAAAAAAAAAAAAAAAAAAAAAGGGACAAACAATGTCTTTTACAAGTATGTATATACATTTTAAACTATGTAATACCCCATCCTCACATAATTGTACTGTAAGGAATTAATGCCTTTCTCAATACGTAGATGGCACTATGTGTTTTTTATTACTTGATCTAGACTAATATGTATGCATTGTTTGTGAAACAAAAAGAAAAAAGGTATCACCCACCAGGGCAGAGTCGAATAAAACACTTTCAGTTACCACAAAGTCCAGCAGCCAAACCACGAAGGTGGACACACATCAAGAATTTATTGAGCAGACACAGGTTGCAATCAAGTACAGACTAAGCATTAAAGTATGCTTTCGCCAAACAGTTAGGCATCATCAGAGTCATAACAAAAACAGCCATCTCAAAACATTTTAAATACCCTACTCCCCATTCCTATTGGTTGAATCAAACTCTTCCCACTCAAAAATACTTTGGTTGTAAAAAAACCCCCTAGATTACTAAAAATTAACAATTTAATAATTTTAAAAAACGTTTTTATATATAGACATAAATATTTAATGAAATACTCCTCTAACTTAAGTTTTATATAATTTCATATACAAATGAAAATAAATACTAAAATGAAAATATACAAATAATATACAGATTTCAATAAATTGCATTCATTTTACTATAATAAGTAAATTCAAAATTAAAACATTAAACACTTGAACTCTTTAGAAGAACAGTGAAAAAACATTGTGTAACTCTATACATTAAGTTTATATTTATTTGTTAATTTATATCTGCTGGGATCTCAATTTTAAAATAGGTTTGATAGAAATGTGGTCGTTTAACCCTGGGGGTCTACAGGCATCTAGTCTGATTTGCCATTCTGTTTCCAAAGCACCCACCCGGTTGACCACATCACCACCTTCACCAAAATCAATTACACGACCTATAACAAAGAATAAAAACTTCTTAAAATCCCTACATTTTGTAGTGTGTAAATAAAGTGCGTTGTGCAAATCTTTCTTTTTGATAGACCTTAAATGCTCAGAAATCCGATCTCGAAACCTTCTAATGGTTTTGCCTACATAGTAGGCATTACACGAAGAACAAGAGGCGAGGTATACAAGATTTTTTGTACAACAATTGCACTGTCCCGGACATTTGATGGTGTATTTAAACCCTTCTACACACACATATGAACCTTCGTTCACAAACCTACACCATCTACAAAATCCACATTTTCTCATATTTGACCTGTAATTTTTTAATTTATTCTTAAAATTTTAAATTTAAATTTTAAAAAGTTGCTACGATCAGCGTTTGGTGGACTAACATGCAGGCGATTTTGAAGGAGCTGGCGGTGGCTGTCAACAAGCTGATTCATGCTTATGATGCTGACTCGGTGAAAGGGGCGGCTAACGTTAATAATGAGGTCAGAGGAGAAGGTGTTATTGAGCCGGTGAGCCCAACCGATTCTGAGGTACGATGCTTCACTTTGCACTCACCAGTTGGGTCAATCCCGTGTGCGCAACAACCTAGGACAATATCGTATGCCAAAGCGACTGGTTCCCAAGGTGGGAACCTATTACATGAAGGTGTTTTTGTCGACCCGAACGGGATAGAGCCGAACGACGGCTTTGACATTACTTCCTGGTTCGACAAGCCGTCAATACGGGATATTAACATTAGGAGCCAAAAAGCGGTGGTGAAACCTTGTGTAAGGGAGCAGATTTTGAACTACGAAAAATTGTGTAAAAAATATCGTGCAATCCAGCTAGACACGAAGTTTTTGACAGAATCTAGAGGTTTAAACCAGGTACCGAAGGGGCTCCGGATTTGGAAAAGACCCATGGGAGTGGAAGAAGGATCGGCAGTGTTTAAAGAACTTGTGAACTTGTTCAACCAAACAGGGTTGTAAATGCTGGACATTATTATTAAAAACAACGATATCAAATTGAATGAAATTAAGGGTGAAATAAAGCAGTTGTATGTGAGTATAACTACGGATTTGTTGTTTGAGCAATACAAAACCAATTTTGACAGGGTAATTAAAAGTACTGAAATGTTTGTTTTAAAAAGCTCTGAAACTAAGGAAAGGAAACTCAAAAGGGACAGTTTAGATTACAAACATAAATGTGCTTACCCGCCTGGGATTAAATACAGGCGTTTTGAAGCAACCAACGAGAATGTGGGTGAAGTTATAGATGAAGAAGAAGTTTATGTTTTTAATGATTTTAATGATTTTAATGAAGGGTTGCACAGGTCAAACGATTTTTTAGGTACGGAAGACCAACCTCGAAGATCCGAGAGGTTGCGCAACAGGGGAACAAATCGGGGGGAATTACAAGAAAATTACAATGGGAGAATCAACAGAAAAGGGAGGTATTAGCAGACGAGAATACTTTGGTGGGTGGGAATTTTTATGGTAGCGAAACAATGTGTTTTGAAGTTTCTGCCGGGAAAAATGTTTGTGAGTGTTTTAACAATGAAGGCATGAACACCAATGGTTGTGTAAACTCTGTTTATGAAATGGGTTGTTTAAAAGATGGCAACGCCACGGTACCTTTGGTTAACATGGAAGAGATAGACTGTACAGGGTATGAGAACAATATGGTTATTCCATATTGTAACACAGAAGGAATACATGAAAGAAGTTTTCAAGAAAATGGTAATGTGGTTGAACATTTTGACAACTATGAATTTGTCATTAAAGAAGGAAACAATTTTAAAATCTATCGTAAAAATGATTATTGTATTTACAATTACACTGATTTAAACATTAACAATGAATATTTTGAGTTATTTTCAAAAGGGGTCAAATTTGTGCCCATGTACAAACCTGATATTGTAAAAACATTGGTGGAAACAAAGATGTTTACTAGACAGATGCACCTCAAAATGTTTTTTGCAGGGGGTAGGAAAAGTGAAATGATTAATGTGAATAACCCCACCCCAACTAACAACAAATTTAAAAGGAAAAGTGCATTTATGCCTCCATTTCACAAGGAAGTGTTATGTTTTGAAAAAATAGTGGAGGCTCATACAAGAGAAATGGTAAAAAATTGTAAAGCACTAGATGACAACTTAACAAAGAAAGAAAGAGAATTATTAAATACACTGAAAAAATCTGGGTTGTATAGATTCATGAAGCCCGATAAGGGAGGGGGCACAGTGATTATGACTAACACAGACTACATCTCTGACATTACAGCGTTATTATACAGGGATGAAACATATAAAGCTGTGTCTAGAAATGAAATAAATAGGGCCTACATGAAAATTGATGTGTTTTTACAGGATGCCCTTTCTCAAGGCTCAATCAATGAAAGTGAATATGATTTTTTAGTAGTTAAATTTCCAAAAATACCGACACTGTTCGGTATTCCAAAGACACACAAGGGTGCTGAAAGATTGGAATACAGACCTATTGTAAGTGCAAGAGGTTCTAAAACTGAACCTATAGCAGCATTTATTGACACTTCACTCAAAACTATGTTTGATGATGTTGAACATATTATTAAAGACTCCTGGCACTGTTTGAAAAGGTTTAAAGATTTAGGAAAAATAGAGGGAGACTTTGGGTTTTTGACCATAGACGTGATCAATCTGTTCTCGGTTATTCCACAGGAAGATGGCCTGGAGTTATTTTTTGAAGCCATGGTTAAGAGTGGCCTGTTTAATGGACAGAAAATGAATCTCTTATTAGACATGATGGAAGTTGTGTTGAAAAACAATTTTCTTGTTTTTGAAGGGGACCTCTTCCAGCAAGTACTAGGAGTGGCAATGGGGGCGAAATGTGCCCCCCTGTTTGCCAATGCGGTACTATTGACATGGGAGAGGGAATACATTTTTAGATCCAATAAATACAGAGAGAAAATTCTCATGTACAATAGGTTTTTGGACGATGTACTTATTTTATGGAAGGGTGATCAGGACTCAGCAAATGAATTTGTGGAATATTTGGGAAAAACAACGAACTTTTTGAAATTCACCTTTAAATGGAAAAATGAGAGTATTTCCTACTTGGATTTGTTGATATGTAAAAATGAAGGGGGTTTCACAAGTAATATTTTTAGGAAGGAAAATTATTCTAACTCCCTTTTACATTTTAACAGTTATCATCCATTTCATCAACGTAAGGGTCTAATTAAGGCCCAAATGGTCAGAACATCTAGGTTAGTAAGCCAAGAAGAGGACATCAAAGATGAAATGTTTAAACTGATTGGAATGTTTCTTGACCGTGGATATCCTTTAAAATTGTTAATTAGTGTTAAAAGGGATATAAATAGAGAGAGAAAGGGTAGATATGCCCCGATTTTACTTGGTGGATTAACGTTAAGAGAAGTGAAGGAAGGTAGGAAGGAGGAACAGGTGGATGGCCAACGTTTAGTGGTAAAATATAATGGGATGACACCTGCCATTATTGAAATGGTCAAGGAAGTATGGAATTTTTCTCTAAGTGATGAGGTTAAAAAGGTTTTGGGTAAAAGTCCTAACATTGTGTATAGTAGAGGGGAGAATTTGAAGGACATTTTAGAAAAGAATAAATTAAAAAATTACAGGTCAAATATGAGAAAATGTGGATTTTGTAGATGGTGTAGGTTTGTGAACGAAGGTTCATATGTGTGTGTAGAAGGGTTTAAATACACCATCAAATGTCCGGGACAGTGCAATTGTTGTACAAAAAATCTTGTATACCTCGCCTCTTGTTCTTCGTGTAATGCCAACTATGTAGGCAAAACCATTAGAAGGCTTTGAGATCGGATTTCTGAGCATTTAAGGTCTATCAAAAAGAAAGATTTGCACAACGCACTTTATTTACACACTACAAAATGTAGGGATTTTAAGAAGTTTTTATTCTTTGTTATAGGTCGTGTAATTGATTTTGGTGAAGGTGGTGATGTGGTCAACCGGGTGGGTGCTTTGGAAACAGAATGGCAAATCAGACTAGATGCCTGTAAACCCCCAGGGTTAAACGACCACATTTCTATCAAACCTATTTTAAAATTGAGATCCCAGCAGATATAAATTAACAAATAAATATAAACTTAATGTATAGAGTTACACAATGTTTTTCACTGTTTATAAAGAGTTCAAGTGTTTAATGTTTTAATTTTGAATTTACTTATTATAGTAAAATGAATGCAATTTATTGAAATCTGTATATTATTTGTATATTTTCATTTTAGTATTTATTTTCATTTGTATATGAAATTATATAAAACTTAAGTTAGAGGAGTATTTCATTAAATATTTATGTCTATATATAAAAACGTTTTTTAAAATTATTAAATTGTTAATTTTTAGTAATCTAGGGGGTTTTTTTACAACCAAAGTATTTTTGAGTGGGAAGAGTTTGATTCAACCAATAGGAATGGGGAGTAGGGTATTTAAAATGTTTTGAGATGGCTGTTTTTGTTATGACTCTGATGATGCCTAACTGTTTGGCGAAAGCATACTTTAATGCTTAGTCTGTACTTGATTGCAACCTGTGTCTGCTCAATAAATTCTTGATGTGTGTCCACCTTCGTGGTTTGGCTGCTGGACTTTGTGGTAACTGAAAGTGATGTATGCATTGTTGCTCACTGTCTGTGTCACAGACATTTATTGTAAATGTTTAATTTCTATAACCTTGTTTTAATCTGTGGAGCTTTTCTCCCCTGGCCTCCACTGAAAATGGAAATTATCCAGTTGGACTAGCCCGGTCAACAAATGTAAAATAAAATAAAAATAAATAAATCTAACCTTTTTGGCAATATCATCTGATGTATCTCAGAAGACGGCAACATTTTAGATGCACTTTTACATGTTGTTCTGGTGGCTGAGAGCATCCCTTATCCTTTATAAACTGTGAACGTATTTACAAATCTCCTACCAATAACCTGTTGTAGCTGGAATCCAAGATAATTATACCATCCTATGATCCCTCTCCATGCTCAGGTACTGTACACAGAGATGCCTCAGTACTTCTCCACTCCTGGTCCAGCAGGAGGTGAATAGGTTGGCACTACAGGGGGAAACCATTGGACATGGTGCACACTAAGCAGCTTCCTTAAAGAAGAACCCCTACGACAATCAAGGCTTAATTTCAAAGTCATTACAGTCAAGAAAGTCAAGACCACAAAAGCACAACTTGGTCATCTGGTGTCCTGTGTAGTCTCATAAAACTGGTGTCTGTCTAAACTTAAACCTGAGGAGCAAAAAGAAAAAGAAAAAAAATAGGTCTTCTCAAAGCTGAGGACCAAAAAAAAAGTTCAATTAACTGTGGCAATCTACTTGCTACAACTGCAACAAACAGCTGGCTACAGTTACTATCACATGCTGAACAAATGCAGTATTGACATTCATTTATGAAGCTGCACCATCCTTATAGCTGTATAAATCAATGCTGCTACTACGCTCCCACATCATCAGCAACTGCAGATGGCTCCCTTTTTAAATGTCGGCACTCATAACACCAAGTTCTAATGTGCCAACCCCCCCCCAAAAAAAAATGCAAGAGAATGGCGAATATCAAACATCACTCTTCTCATTTAAATTTCTTTCTTGCAGGGAGGGTACTCTCCACTCCCTGATGTGGGTGGGCAGGGCAACCCCCCCCCCCAACTTATATGTATACCAACTCTGAGATCACCATACCTAAGAGAAAAATAATATTCTGAGAAATGGCAATCTCAACTAAATATATGCAAGTTCATTGTCTTGCCTCTCTAAAGCAGGTTCTGAATATTTCAGACTTTACCACTGTACATTGTGCTCACTAGCAGCATACAGCTGGGACAACCACCATCTTCTCCTCACCCTAGTTACTGCTCTGAAGGAAGTACTTCAAACATTAATAAGCACTGATATTAAAAAAGTGACTCAAACATTTAGTAAGTACTACTCCCAAAATTCATTAAAACACCTGCTGAGCATATTTAGAAACCACTTCAGCACATCTGCAACTTAACACTTACCCTAATCATAAAATCAAACCTAAATTAATTAAAGTATAAAAAACTACTTATTTTTTGATCAAACCTTCCAGAGCTAATTATGGATCTCAGCTTGGTCTAAAGGCTGAATGCAGTAATAAATTATTATGTAATTACATTAGAAAACCAAAAGGAAATATTGTGTACGCAACATTATCAACAATCAATGAAGAGATTGACATAGATACAGGAATTATGAATGTAATTGCAGAATACCTTTGCATAAACTTCACAATATACACATAGGTTACAGTGCTATAAATTAAAAACGTAAGTTCCATGGAACTAACAGCATACCTCTCAAACCCCCTATCATCACAAGAGAACATGTACTGAAAATGCTGTCTAAGATAAAAAAATACCTTCTCCATGGGAGCAGATAATATACAGAGCTATTTCATAAGTAGTACCAAATATGCTCTGGTGGCCATAATATGGACCCCAGCAATTATAGGCCATTCTTCCTGACAAATCTTACTTATAAGACCATGGAACATATTATAACTGACCTGATGAACTTTGACTTTAAGAACATCATTAAACTAAAATGACAGTGATTTTCTTTTGGAAAAGGTAGAACTAGTGTAATGAATCTGGTAAACTTCTTTACGAGGATAATATAGACTGTGGACAGCAGTCACACTGTCCATATGCTCAGCTTGATTTAGCCAAGGCATTAGACATCATCTTTTATGCTGACATAATTAGTTAACTAAATGCATTATATATAAATACCTATGTGGTAAGATGGCTGGTAAATTGGTTAAAAGACAGAGCCCACATGGCACATGACATAAGTAGGAGAGTCAGCATCAGGGGACATAAAGGTACGCAGTGGTGTCCCACAGGACTCAGTGCTGGAACCACTTCTTTTCTGTATTTACTTTTCTGATCTCCAGATCAAGATCTGTGGATAACTAAAACTGAATACGTCTGCAAATGTGGAGTCATTGCAAAATCCCCATTCAATGTGCAAACTCTCCAGCAAGAACTTACATGTATAAATACCTAGTGCACTGAAAATGGGTTTAAATTTAATGATAAAAGTGCAACGTTGTTGATTTTACTAGACAACCCCTTCTCCCAACATACATCATAGACAATACCGCACTTCAAAATGAAAATGTATTTAAAGACCTTGGAACTTGAGTTGATAATTCCTTCTGCTTTGATCAGCACGTAACAACAGTTGTCAGGAAATCCTTCTATTTAACTATTTGGCAAAAAAATATCACCCAGATCTAATGAGGCCATTGTCCCCTAATATTTCAGACTGATTAGACCTATTTAAGAATATAACACCCCATTTGTAATGTTCCTCACTAGACATATCAAACAAATGCAAAAACCTCAAGAGGTTCCTGACCAAGAAGATCATGGACTTAGAATCCCTAAGCTATCAAAAAAGACTAGAATCACTGTCACATCGACTCCATAAAGGAGGTCTATGCCTCAACTTCTATGAAATTAGGGACCCAGTGGTCCAGGGTCTGAAATACCTTTGCCAGTCAAACAGCCCTACAATTATGAGAACCAGAGATCTAAATCTGCTTCAGCATATTAATAAAACAAGCTGGAGAGACAGAGTCATTACTCAGTGTCTCCCTCAACTCTGGAATAAACTGTCTCTGCACATCAAGAAGTGTCAAAGACTATCCTTTTTCAACTCTGACCTGGATAATTGGATGGATATTCCTAGGCTTGACTGAAAGGGGGGTTATAGTCTAGAGAGTGAATGGGTGAAGGTCTAAAGGTCACAAAACTCATTTGCCTTAAACTTCCTATGATCCTGCAATACATTTAACTTCAAAGTGCTACAATCTCCTGCAGGAGGAAAGATGCAAAAATAATCTTTAATCAGAAATAAATAATTTGCCATAGACTTTGAATATATTAAGAAACACCAAATTCAGAAATAAATGACTTATTTCTAAAACTATATGTGCACAGTATTTCACTTGTTATGTCAGTAATATAGTGTAACAAAAACAAAAACTGATGCCTGAGGACTCACGGCCACAAGATGCGTCTTTTGGCTTTTCCCAGTTAGAGGTCGCCACAGCGGAACTCCGGTCCGCTAATGATTGGTAGTTGATTTTTACGTGCCTGGTTACCAGCCCTGACGCACGCACAACCGTAAATCACACGGCAGTGTAGCTTGAGTGCACTCAATCTGTTACTGTTCACATCCACAGGAAAATAATTTGAATGCAGTCAAATCTTTTAGCCTAATCTGGAAGCTTCTATGCAGTCCCAGTTTAACATGCATTATATGGCATTGTGTAAGGTAACGCAAGTAGATGACGTTTCAGCTGCATCTAGAGTGCAGCTCGTCTGAGTGCACACAAGAACACCAGACTATCAAAGAAAACTTAGCAATTTTACTGTTCTTCACACTGCTCCAGAAATGATAAGCTCAACATCACATCTGAAAGTACAAGTTAAAAGTCACTAGAAGGTGTACTAAGCAGCTAAAACTAAAACAGCAAGTATTGCACTGGAGGTACAAGCAGCAACCTAACAACCAGGATCACTAGAAACTGCAGAAAATGTTATAACAACTGTGGACATATTTCACAAATCTTGTAGGAAGGTTGTGGTCTTCAATACCGAACTCTACTACCCTCCAATAGTTTGTTGTAGTATATGATGCAGCTTGTATTAATCACACAGAATACTAAACAGATGTGCTGTCATATGCAGGTTCTTGCATTATGAATTTTCCTTAAATACAATGCAGACTAACCTTTGCACCATACTTCTTCAAGTCCTCTAAACACCACAAGTCATGCAATACTTATATAATAGGCATTCATTCTGGTACTCTATCCTGAAGAGATTATAGTAGAAACCTAATTATACAATGACCCCCCATTAATATTCCAAAACGTGCACGCTGATTGGTCAGTGTGCCCATTGTAAATCAGACTTATACTATTGGAAAAAGGTCCAGTCGCCCCGACATTTTCCATTAGTATAAGTCTTTTTTTTGTGTGTGTTGGACAGCAACAGAGAACGGAAGAGCTCCGTTGCTGTTATCTCGCTATGTTCAACGAGTTCAACATAGCGAGATAGCTTTAAAAAAGCAACGGAGATCTTCCTTTCTCCATTGCTTCCACACACAGCTCTGATGTACTGCGTAACCATATGCATACGCAGTACATCAGAACTGCCACAGAATACTGGACAGCTGTGGAAGGGCAGCAAAGAGGCATTAATACAATGCCATTATTTAAGAAAAGTTAAGTATTTTTTTTCTTAAATAATGCCATTGTATAATAGTAATAACCCACACATGGGTGTGGGTAATGCTGGATTTACCCATTGTTGTCTTTGTTTGGCCACTCGGGCTTCGCCCTCGTGACCAAACCACACCAACCGTGGGTAAATACAGCATTACTCACACCCAGGCGTGGGTTATTGCTTAATTATCTGTAGGTGTTTTGTTGAAAAGTTCATTTATAAGCCAATTAATGAAGAGATTCTCCTTCCTTCACAATTTTGTCAGAAAAAATATAATTAGAAAATCTCTTAAATGAAAAGAGCATAAAATCCCAAAAATATTATACGGGCACAACCTTCATGAAAATAGTCATTAGTACAGGTGTCGATGTGTGTTTTGTAACACTTTATAAGCATGCAGTTAAGTTCCTAAACATGCATAGAATCACTGAATTCAACACTGTTGAATGTATTCAACATTTTAAACAAGCAAGTCATCTGAACTTCTTATATTTGAAACTCCACCATTAAGGGAAAAAAAAGGTTTGCTGTTTTTTTCTTTTCAATTAATGTATTTGTGATTATTATGTCTTCAGTGACAGTTTAAAAATGTCATAAATTATAAAAACGTGTAAACTGTATGTACACAGCAATGTGAAAATTGCTGAAATCGTTGGAAGGTTGCATAAGCAGTTTCCAGTGGCCCTGCTAATAGCCCACTGGCCAAGTCATGGTAATAAGGACCATATCCATGGGGATCTAGGTGTTCAAACATCCACCGAGTGACTGAGAATGCAATAAGTCTTCCAGGTTATAAAAGTTCAACAAAGCAATACACTAGTTAACACATGCAATATATAAGACAGTGATCTCACCAAAGAATCAGTAAAACTGCCACCTATGAAAAACAAAGCAGCACTGTAAATCAATGCAGCATGATTTTATCTCTAAGCTATTCACACACACACACACACATAAGGACTCTATCAGCTCAATCCCTGGCTATGCGCATTAAATTAAAAACAAGTCACCAGTCTTTTTATTAGTGTCGATGGTAGAAGAGATCCTATTCACCACATACATTATTCACAAGGCGTTGCAAGCAGTTTAAGGAAATAAATTACAGAAATAACAGTAAGAATTTTGTATCTGCTTTAAGTAGCAAGTGCTATGGGACTTCACTCATAGGATTCGGGTGGGTTGAGGAAAACAAAATTGCCAGGCAAAAATGTGAGTAGCACCTTTTGTCGCTCAAACATTCAATAATGCAACTGTGATTAATGGGGCAGGTATACTAAAACTGAAACTGAAGTATCTTAGAGAATTCTCTTTAGTCTGACCTACAGAAATCTTGAGTTAGTATACACCAATGGTACGGGTATGAAAGATGTGCCGAGTTAACCCCCTGAAAATGTTTTAAGCTGTTTCAATAAGTTTTGATTTTCACTGCTTAATTCAGAGTTCACAATTTTGTTATCATGCTTTTTTAGTGTGGTATGATACCGTCTTGCACTTCTATCATGCAGCCAAGGAGGAGTCAAAGAAGGAAAATACTTAATATCCTATAAAATAAAAACAATTCACATGGTCCTGCTTATAGATACATAGCCAAGACAAAACACAAGTGCTACATTTTAGATTGCAAGGTACTGTTACACAGTGGCATTTAGTAGTAGTTAGTACCAGGTTGTTTATTTGTGCAACCTCTAGCTGAATTGATTAGTAAACATTTAAATAAACAAAGTTTGCATTCAGATATATGCTTAATAGACTGCGCAGTGATATTGCATATTATTATAACTGGATGCATGTTATTGTAGGACCAGACTAATGACATTAAAGCATGCTCTTTGGAACATATTGGGTATTAATGAAGACCAATGATTAATTGTACATACAGGGATGTTGTTACTGATGGAAAATGAAAGAGTCTCAAACATTGCTGTACTGTTTCTACCACATAGCAAAACACTTAGATTGACTTATGGGCATAGATGCAGCAATGTAACAGCAAAGAGCATGTGTGAAGCTGCCATCATGCCTGATCATGTCTTCCCGAAACAGAGAAAATATTATATTTAATAGAAAGAACCTCTTCTTCTTTTGCTTATGCGGTTGCACCTTTATATTGTCCCTCGCCATTTGCCTAGGAGTCTGCTTCAGAATTCTGCAGCTGTGTACATAACATGCTGTTTTATTACATTGCTCATAGTAAGTCTTGTCTCTCTACAAAACGCTGATCTTCCATATTTTATTTATTTAATTTATTTATTCTTTCTAAATGTATTCAGTGTGGTACTGGAGTAAAGAAACTTATTTAAAATGTGATGTATGTTTTCTTTCTTGTTTCAGACTGTTAGAATGTTTGTGGAGCTATATTTAAACTATATGAAATCTGTAATATTTGTGTTTCTGTGGCATAATAACATGGACATCCCCATGACCTTTCTTTATGAAAGTAAAAAAGGAAATAAAAGGAAAAGAAAATTCATGGTTTGTATTTGAAATGTAAAGTATAATGTCATACTTTCCCGAGTCAGACAACCAACAGCCATAAAAATGCAAGTAAAAGACTTTTCAAATGTATTGGCAACTAGAGTTCGGAAAGCAGTCTTTAGTATGCAAATTCATTACTTCAAGAATGTGGCAGATCCTGTTTTTCAATATGTAAAGACAAATGATACAATTATCCCTGGTTTCTGTGGGACAGGACTAATAAACTAAAATATCAGTTTAAAGCTGAAACTAGTATAACATCAGCCCTGCTTGGAGAAATATTGCCAATATCTCTATTAGCTGCTGTTTGCAATCTATCTTTTAGGTGTTTAAGTAACAGCATAGCTAAGGTTAAAGTACTCTTTAAACTTGTGTCAGAGAGATTTACTATTAGCTAGGTTCTTCTTTATTCCATTTGTACAACTAATTGTTAATTTTATATTCTGTACTCAACTGCCTATACCACTGTATTTTTAATTTGTATCACCATTGTCTTGACACCTTTCCACAGTAAAGTTTTTTTTTTTCATTTTTAAGATTTTTGGATGATATTTATTTACTTATTTATGATTTAGAGGTTGAAATGTATTATCTAAGGAGAGGGTATTATTTATCACTGTATGTTGTTAAACTGTGGTTTCCACCTTTAAACACCTGGGTCAATGCTCTACCCAGTTAACAAATAGTAAACAAAATATAATAATTGACAAGGTCACTCTATATATTAGAATGCTGTGTTTATTACTATATTAATTTCTACAGATGAAAGCATGGGACAAGTAAATGGTGCGTTTGGTCCTTATAGCCATATTTAGAGTGGTGGCAATACAACCTTACCAAAGAAAGCTAGGGGAATTGGTCTACCAGCCTTTTCATGGAAGTGTATGTGTGTGCCTGTGTGTATATATCATCAGCAGCATCAACCCTTTTTTTCCCCATTTGTCTACATGGATTTGGGGTGTCACATCAAGTGACCCATCATACCTTCACACCTTCACACCAAATCCATCCAGTCCCCATCTCCTAATTCTTGTTCCCTTATCACTTATCTTGAAATACATTTTTACCACAAATATAAGATGGTGATTCTTGAACTTGATATACTCTATTAGTATATAATATTTCCCTGTCATGTTTTACCAGATGATTGATCTTTGTCTCATTATACTTCTATGTAAATTGACTTTTTTACTAACCTTGTAAATGTACAACGTCTACTTTTTTATACTTTTTGTAACTTGTATTGATATAACCTGTATTTCTTTATATAACTTGTTTTGATATTTTGTGTTTGAAGATTATGATTGGAGCTTTTCTCCTCGGGCCTCTACTGAAAAAGGATCTGCATCCAGTTGGACCAGCCCGGTTAACAAATGTAAAATAAATAAAATAAATAAATAAAAAAGTGTCACCGTCTCTCTTGATTCAGTGTCAGTCTCCTACTTTCTTCAACAGTCATGTCTGACTGGTGCAGCACTACCCTCATTCAATCTATCCATCTCTTTGCAGGATGCCCTTGTTTCCTATTGCCTTCTTCCTGTTTGTCCCAAATCCTTACCAGATTATCTTCTGCCTTCTTGTACATGTGCCTGATTCTTTGATTCACCGAAAAATGTTGCCTTTGACCTTCTCTGCAACTAGAGATACTTGGGCTTCTATTGTGATGTCCTCATTTCTTCATCTGTCCCACAGCAATCATCCTACCTCATACCCCAAGCACTTAATTTCCATCACCTCTAGCTTCCTCATCTGCTCTGCCTTTACTTTCCAGGTTTCTGTACCATACAGTAATAATGGCCACACCAATATTTTGTACATCTTACTTTTCAGCTTCTTTGGCATTCCTCTATTATACACTGGCCTCAAACAGATGCCCTATGCAGCTCGATTGAAGAAACTCCAGCTGTACTCGGTTGCATATCGCCTGCTCAGAGGTGATCTCTTCCTGACATACAAGGCCATGTCCAACCCAGAATTGATGGACATGCTCCACCTAAAGAAAATCTTATCCTCTCGAGCCACACGCTCTAGGGATCTAAACCTCACCAGAACAATAAACAGGATGTGCTGGAGGGATAGATTCCTGTCCTAGAGACTTCCCATGCTTTGGAACAAGATTCCAATCTACATTAGGCAGAGCTCCTCGCTAGCACTCTTCAAGAGAAACCTTGACGAGTGGATGGGAAACAAAGTTTACCCCGGGGATCACTTCAGTGGCTCTGCTGGACAGAGGCACAGGGAACTAATCTAAGGGTGCAGTGAAAGCCAACACATTCTGGCTATGCTTATAAATGCCTTTGGGCAGATAGCCTAGTACCTACCTGTCTACCTATGAACACTACCCCTGACACTCTTTGGCTGCAGCCCTTCTGATTCTAGCTTTGACTTCCTCATTCAGAATTCCCTTGTCCTCAGCCACCTTCCCAGATACTTGAAGTTGCTAACTTGCTCCACTATTTCACTATCTCATTGTTCAGCTTCTCCTGATTCTGCTTATTTATTGACATTACAACTGCATTGTCTGCACTCAATTTCATGCTTTGTGCCTTCAGTTTTACATTCCATTCCCCTATCATTTGTTGAAGTTCTTTGTCAGAGTCTGCCTGTAATGCCACATTGTCTGCATATAGCAGTTTTATTGATTTGTCCTTGTCGACCTGTTTACTAATGTAGTCCATCACCAGTATGAGTCGCGGCAGGCTCAGAGCTGAATATAATAATTTATTTGAAAGGCAGTTACCATGGGTAAGAGGAATTACAAGACACTGAGGCTCACTGAGATAGTGATGAGAATTTGGCCTTGATTACAACACCAGCATCAGCTCTGTAAGTGGTCAGCGTGTAGTCCTAGTCTGATTGTGCATTTTGAAAGCCTATACCCAGGGCAGCAATGCATATTTCCTTTATGCTTTTGCTGCCAAGTTACATATGGTGAATTGGTTATCAAATTATATTTGTTTGTACTTTTTTCCACTTTAACTTATTGAGTACTAGTGTTGTGACCCAGAAGGCCATTCCTCTGGTAGCCAGCACATCTATTTCCACAGCAGAGTATAGTAGATCCAAGGTCCCTGTCCCTGTCACACATGGGTAGTCCACTGTTCAGCAGTGGTTGGATTCAAACCCCAATCACTGCAGACTGGTCATCACATATTGGTCTTAGTGGTGTCTCCTGTCACATTCAGTATCAGATTGTATTTGATTCCACTGTCAAGACGGGCCAAAGTACTGCAAGACATAAATGTCATTAGACTCAGTAATCCCTCCTAGCTTTGGTAGAATAAACTCTAAGGCTGTTTATAGTATGTTATATTGCCTTATGCCAAAAAGTAATAAATAGCCACTAGGGCTTTGCACTGTTCATTCATCTCACTAAAACCAAGTAGTCTCAGTGACTTCTTGGGCAGGTCACTGTGGAGAATTTAGACAGATAGGTATAAAGAATCATTATGGCAGAGCTTAGAAATATTGTGGTATTCATTCATCACTGACTGTGTGTGATCATCAGAGAAAGGTGTGAGTGAAGTAAAGCCCAGAATGAATAAATCCCACTAAAGCCTGTACTCAGATGTCATGGATTGTTGTTATCATGCAGCTGTATAATCCATACACATATAAAATAAGGATCAATATGTGTGCTGTTTGTTGTTTTTAAATATAGTTTGGGCTGCATGGAACTGTGCTATAGATAGTTTCATGAGGAAAATTAACAGCAAAATTATATGTTTAAATAAAATATTTAAAACATAAATAAGGGATGTGATATAATTAGGTAATTCATCATAGGTTCATAGGAGGTTACTAGGCTAGTGGCCCTGCAGCCTTTACAAGCCCTGCCATGTTAATCCCAAGTATCCCCATTTGTTCTTTTTAGGTAGTAAAGAATGAATTTATTACAGAGTGGGTGCCACCCAGGGGTGAATTTGCAGTCTCCAATTCAATTATCTAGGTTGTGTTTGAATAGTGTCAGCAAGGAGCTCTATTTTACATTAATAGGAAGTCTATTCCAGAGAAGTGCACTCTCTGGGAGACGTATCTGTCTCTACAGCATGTTCTGTTAATGTCACAAGCTAGGTTGAGATCCAAAGAACGAGCGACTCTTGTGCCATCTGATTTGCAGATGTGCAGCATTTACTTTAGGGAAGGGTTGGAGATTGCCCTATAGGCCGGGCACAAGTCACCTCTCAGCAGCCTATAAGATACAGACTAAAGCGACAGGGCTTTCAGCTTGTCCATATAAGTCATGTTTGGAGTCACTGTGTTTTCTTAGTGAGAAACCTCTGAGGTCTCTCCAGTTGCTGCAGGTGTCTGGTGAGGTACATGCAAAAGGGTGCATTATACTCTATTAGTGGTCTGATGAAGGTCGAGTACAGTGGAACTATAACATCAGTTATGTACTGGTATACATACTGGCAAAGAAAAGTACATATGTCTGAACTAACAGTTCCATAGAGTCAAACACAACCTGGCATTATAGGAAAGCAATAATAAAACCATCAGCATACTGCCAGCATTGGTAGCATCTCAGGTATATTTTCTGTAAGCGGCTTTTTGTCTGGATATATTTCTATTGTTACTAAACAGTAGTTTATCACATTGTCTCAGCATATCTTTGTTTACAGCTGTCTTATGTTCATCTCTTCTGTTTCTTTTTCACAGATATATGAATGATGGTCAGTTCATATGGGATGGTAGTCAGGTGAAACAGACTGGTGGTCAGGTCAGGGCCAGAGTTTGCATTTTGGGAGCACCTAGCAAATATCAAGTTGGGAGTCCCTGGACACTTTCAGTCTAAGTATCATGTTTCACTTCCACCCTTTCTAAGCAACCTTTTAGTTCCTGCAGCAAAGTTTTAGGAATAGTATGAAAATACAGAACTGTCGCTACAATTATCTTACAATTTGACAGGCCTGTGCGTCACACTACTTTGGTCCATTTCAAACAGGAACATTGGCAGTGACTAGCATTTAGCTGCAGTGATGAAACATCACAACAACTCTATGTACAGGGCTGGCATGAGGTGAAATAATGCCCGATGCAATGGTGACCATGGCACCCATCCCCAACTGCTTACTGTTTCACCTCCCCTGCACATATCCTCTAGTGTTACCTTGTTCTCTACCCATTCTGGGCTCCACACACCATGCAAATTATTTTTATTTACCTTTTCTCACATTTTATTTATTTATTTATTTGTTTTTATTTTACATTTGTTGGCTGGGCTAGTCTAGCTGGATACATGTCCATTTTCAGTAGAGGCCCAGGGAGATAAGCTCCAAGCATTAGTAAATTACAAAAAAGATTACAATACTTAAAAAATGACTAAATTTAAATACAAAGAAATTAAAAATGATTTAAGAGAATCAAAAATTGTTTCTGTGAATAATAGCTTGCAGGCTGTGCAAGGTTTAAAATACAATTGAGTACAAGGACATTCAGTATTCTGAAAATAATGATTAGTAGGTCTGAGAAAGAGAAAGAGAGAGAGCAGAAGAAGGCAAGAATCACAAGGGCTAGAATAAGGTTAGATTCTATTGATTAAAGCTGTAGAGGGGACAAAGGTTAGAAGGAAGGGGTATAGAAAAAAGAGCATTAAGGGGAAAAAGGTAGGGTTTACTCTTTTTGCTTTACTCTTCAACTTTTTTAAAGAAGCCATGGCCCTATCTATGGTCTGAAGTGTATTAATGATGGCTTGAACATAAACTGTGATTAAGAAAAGAAATTCAGTGTTGCTGTTCCAGTTTACTTTCCTTCCATCCTTTCAATACACTTTACCTGGCCAAGTTAGCATAGTAGTAACTGTGTAGGAAATAAGTTAAAGCCAGGGCTCTGAGAGCCATCATGCCCCCAGACGTCATAGGGTTAATGATGCTTTGAGCAGCATTTTATAGCATTTTCACAAGCTTTTGATCCTGTGATGACCTGAGCAAAAATCATGAGTAAAGAATTTCAATCTTATTTTTTTTTCGGAGAAGGCACAAATGGTGGCCAAAGATTAATGTTCAAAACTGAAAATGTTAGCTCACAATAAACTAACAAGACAAATGTTTGATACATAAATCCTATATGGGAATATTGCCTGACCCCCTATCCTGCTCCCAAAAAAAGCACCCATTACTGTTTGTGCAGCTGTCTGGTGTTGATTGGGATGAAAACAGAGTTTCAAAGGGCCACAAGTGACTGCCACCATACATACATATACATAGCATGTCTCCACAATCCTCAACCATGCCCTGAAAGACAGCCACCAGTATACTTGCTTGATATGTAATTGTGATGAAAGTGGAAAAAATAATGATCAGAGTAATGTATTCCAACTACCTGCTCTTAGACAGTAACAATGGCTCTTAGAAGCTATAGTAACCTTCTTTGCTTACCTCTGAGATCTATGAGAAAAGCACAAGAAACAATAACTACACTGTCCCCCAGCCCCAACACAAGCTATGATGAAATTTTGGGCACATCTTTGAGGTTTTATTGTGAGGAAAATTAAATAAGTAATGATCACACTATACACAGCTTCACACACAAACTACAGCAACCTTCTGTACATACCTCTGACCTGGCTGGTTTTAAAATGGGTGCAACAGATGAGGGAAGGGCCACCATTAAGTTGATCTCAAAATTAAATTTTACAGTCTGGGGTATGGGGTCCACCAGATCCAAAGAAGCTCTAAGGTCTGAATGTTCCATTATATATTTTACGCCTTATTTTCGAAAGATAATTACATGTTTAGTAAATTTTTTACTGTTACCCAGAAGAGTTGTGTTTATGCTCAGCATTACTGTATGTGCATACAGATAAAAATCAGTGATAAGTGATATTTTATACACACACACACACACACACACACACACACACACACACACACACACACACACACACACACACACACTCACGCACACACACATGCACACACACATGCATACACAATGCATGTTCATCTTCAGAGAAACAGGAGGAATGCAAGTTCAGCTACTGGATTACTTTGATGTGCTAGAGGAAACCAGAGTGCATGGAAAGACACATGCATACAAGGAGGGTATGTAAACTCCTCAAAAAGCCACAGCCAAGAAGTAAACCAAAGCAAAATATTGTGAAATGGCAATGCTACCTACCATGCCATTGTGGCAATAAACAGTTGTTTTCTCATACCTCCTGTTCCAGCAAAACCACCTATGATAGCCACCTATCATTTGCAAGGTCTGTGTTTATGATGGTAAGTGAAAGAAATTCTGGCCAGTTTGTTACTCTTAAATGCATATAACAATCCTCCCATACGCAAGCATAATGGCAGTGCCAATAATGTTTGTGGTAGAAAGTGAAAGAAATTATAGCCGTCTTGTTACTCTTATATGACACCCCCCACACACACACACATACAATCATAAGCCAAAGCAATTATAAATTTACACTGATTTTAGCAAATAGCAATACATTGTGAGGGACTAGTACTGCCACACCAGATCAGTGACTGTTTAGCAGTGGTCAGATCAGTGGTCAGGACTAATGCATACCTGTCACTGCTGTTGACTTCACAGAATATCCTAAGTTTGCCTCATATTTTTGTCTCATCCCTCATAAAATAAAAATGCTGGTGAATCATTCACTATTGCAGATAGTCAATGCCAGACATTCGAGTTTCATACTTCTTATTGCCACCCTCCAAAAAAAAACTGAATACTTAAAAGTTTCTGATCTCGATCCTTTATGCTACCATTACTATTGGCTTTGTCCAGAATTCTTAAGCAAGTAAATTGAGAGTTATAGTATAGTATATTAACTCCCTCAGATAGAAAACCAATCCTGAAGATTGACAGAATGTGTTCTTCCTAAAATCGTAGGTAAGCACTGAGATCAGCCACTCTGGGCTGCCAGTCCCTGGTTCTTACCTCGCTCATTTAGTGATTAGTGACTTCATTCTAATAGGGTAATAGCACAACCCTGTTCAGGATCAAACACATAATCTGAGAATAAATAATTGTTTTCCTTATTATGCCACAACCAGCAGCAGACTTTTGTGGGACCCCCCACATATTCAAGGATGATTGGAGGGACCCACACAATTGCAGGTATCATGGATGCCTAATGCCAGCAATTATGATAGTTTTAGTGGAGAGAATACTTACCAGCAGCATTTAACTAAGTCAAAGGCACTATGACAGTAGCAAAAAACACTTCATGAAATTATGAATTCTCCTACTTGACAAAACACTGTTCCTAGAACCAGAAATATCTTTCAGTTTTAAAGAAGTGGTGCAAATCTCAAAGATACTTCATCCTAAAAGTTACTATTAACCACCCGCTTTATTAAGTACACAAGATTGCTGTACTAGCTTCTGTTGGTTTGACAACCATGTCACAAAATATCAGAATAAGATAACTTGCTGTGGTTGGGGGCCCCCAGGACTAGGGGGCTCCCAGCAACTGCTGGCTTCACTGGTGCCTAAAGCCGGCTATGGGGCAGGTTATACAGAATGTTGGTCAGAGTGTACAGATTGGTGGTCAGGTTGTACACCTAATACACAAGTGCACAGATTGGAGTTCAGGCTTCCCACAGTAGTGTTCACATGGCACTTCCTGTGCAATGACTATCCTTGCCAAAGACATGCACACTACATACCTCTCAACTGTCCAGATGTTTGCAGAACATCTAGCTTGTTCCTCATATTTTTGGTCTGTTTCTCATAAAATTTGTGGTTTTCTGGTAAATCATTGAAGATGAAAGACCCTAAATAAAGACCTAGGTTAGACTTTCAGACATCATAGCCTACAGTAAATGCATGCAAACACAAATCCTATTATTCTAGCAACTTTCTAAGTTTATAGGATCAATGTTTAAAATCTGTTTCTATTTTTGGGCCTTTGTCCCTTCATTATTTTAAGCTTTATCCAGAATTTTTGCACTAACAAGTTGAGAGGTATGCTACACTGTATGTCATCATTTTACAGAACCATAAAGTATTTATTAGAAATTATTACACAGGATAAATAGCCTATGTTTTATAACAAAGGGTACAATCGATTATGGCTGTAGCTAATATGGGAAGTTCAAGGAACTTAACACAGCACTGGCACAAGACACTTACATTAACTGGCTTTGGTTATTTTGAAGTTTTTTTAGACTGTGGCATTCCATGCAGATGGCAGGCAGATATCTGGCATTCAATCAGTTAAGTTAGCAGAGCAGAACTGGTGACATATGAAGCTGTAATAGTGTTTTCTATAGATGAATATGATTAGGTCACCAATTGTAATGAGAATATTAGGTGTCTAAGACATGAGTGCCACGAAATTCACCTCGAGTACAAACACATAAATCTTCATTACAATCGGATAGCTGATTATAATTCTTTATAGCACTTGAAGATTTAACTTCTACATGTAATATCAGTTAGTGAATAATTAGATTACAAAAATGTGATATGTTGTATCAGCTTTGAAACTTGGCAAACCAGTGGGGAAGAGGTTGACATGTTATGTATTCCCTGTATAAGAGAAGCAGTTGTAATTAAAGTACTTGGTGTACTTTAGCAGACAGCAGGCAGAAACAGGAGTCGAAACAAAGCCATTTCATACCATGCTACTGCTGTTTTCTTCAGCACTGTCTGCTTTTAGCGCAGACTCAGTGTTAACCGCACCTAGCGGTGATTACTAATCATCTATGCTTTGTTAATACTGGGTCTCACTCTCTAGTAGCACTTAACCAGGATATTGTTTACCATTTTTTACTTTAATCATGGCACTCCATGTACTACATATTAGTTACTACTTGCAGTGTGCCAGACATGGGTCAATTCTCTTTATGTCAGCTGATTGTACTTTGAACGTTTCACTTTAGGGAGGTGGCTACTGCAGATTATACAATGACCCCCCATTAATATTCCAAAACGTGCACGCTGATTGGTCAGCATGCACGTTGTAAATCAGACTCATACTAATGGAAAAAGGACCGGTTGCCCGGACTTTTTCCATTAGTAGGTCTGTTTTATTTTTTTTTTTTTTTGTTGGACAGTCACGGAGAATGGAAGAGCTCCGTTGCTGTTATCTCGCTATGTTAAATGAGTTTAACATAGCGAGCTATCTTTAAAAAAGCAACAGAGATGTTCCTTTCTCCGTTGCTTTTTCTAAAGCTGTCTCACTATGTTAAATGAGTTTAATATAGCGAGACACGTTTTTAAAAGCAACGGAGATCTTCCTTTCTCCGTTGCTTCCACACACAGTTCTGATGTACTGCGTAAGCATACGTATGCGCAGTACATCAGAACTGCTGCAGAATACTGGACAGCTGCAGAAGGGCAGCAAGGAGGCATTATACAATGCTATTATTTAAGAAAAGTAAGTATTTTTTTTCTTAAATAATGTCATTGTATAATAGCAATAACCACCGGTGTGGGTAATGCTGGATTTACTCACGGTTGGTGTGGTTTGGTCATGTCGGCGAAGCCCGAGTGGTCAAACAAAGACAACCATGGGTAAATCCAGCATTACCCACACCCAGGCGTGGGTTATTGCTTAAATATACTCATGGATGGAATGTTCAGAACCCAATCAAATATTTGAATGTTCGCACTTTACATACAATTTAGTGATATTGTATGTAGTTAAAATGAAGGTGTCTATTATCCCATGTATTGCCTATAATAATATTTCTTCTATGTTGCATATTCTCCTCAGTAGTTGTATTTCTTACAGATCTATTCTTATAGCTGCACTGGCTGAAACAGTGCACCCTAAGTATAGCAAAGTCATTAAGGGTGATATCTCCATTCACAGTTCTAAAGCATTCCATATACCTTCTACTGTTTTAAATCCCAAACTCCAGGTTTCTTAACTTAATGCATTTTTGCAGCCTGTTTGTAAGAGCACTTGTAGTCTGGGGGGGGGGCATTGTAAATGTATGGTTGGAATACGTTGTGTGACTAATGGCACCACAGCAAAGGCTGTTTGAACAAGACCATTTAATCAGTAGTACATTTGGCAGAATGAAAGAACATTAAATCCCAGACTTCAGTCAATGTGACAAAGGATCTTTTTGCTGGAGCTAATGCCACAGCCCCAAAATATCGCACAAAGTAAAATGTATGGCTATAAATGTAAGGCAGTGTGGCAGTCACATGAGGGATGGGCAGAAGCATTGTGAGTAATGGTGAATAATGGTGTGAGGCTGTGGGGGAGGGGGCAAGGCTCTATAGCCTAGCAAAAGAAATGACTTAGTAAAAGAAAGAAGATGACTGATCATGTATCTTAAATTAAGCTATCCAAGTGTGTTCTATTCAGTTAATTCCGGTAGTTTTTGTTGTATTAAACTCACCTCGCAGGATCTGAATAATCCGCATTTTTTTTCTTTATGTTTTTCACTTCTATGGCATACCTTCTGCAAATTCAGTGAGTGCTGATCCCATGTCATCAACTCTTACAATTTTCGTTTTCTAAGAGAAGACAATA